>NW_006921786.1:4098388-4119615 GCF_000298275.1 Orycteropus afer afer | reverse complement strand
ATCTGTGCCGTCAGGGTCGCTCAGGCCGCTGCCAGACTGCAGCTCCGTGTGTCTCCTTTTTTGGTATTTTCACACAAATTCTTCTGCTAGTTGGGGTTTAGTCCACTTTTGTATCCTTCCCTTCAAGGCTCAGGGGTCCAAGATTATCTTCTGTGTCTGTGTTAATTGGTTTCCCTTTTCTTTGCTGAAGAGCGTCTGTGCAGTCCTTCTGCCTAGTCCGCCATCTTGCCGGAACTCCCATGATATCTGGGGTATTTTTAAATCCGTTGTTATTGTTGCTGTTGTTGTTAGATGCTGTCAAGTAGTTACAACTCATACTAACCTCTATGCACAACAAATCAAAACACTGCACTATCCTCACAATCACTGCTATGTTTAAACCCCTTATCCTGCTTGAATTTTAGGTTGTAAGTATAAACTACAATCAATCACCTTAATTTGATCCCAGTTTGTGTTTTAAACCTTATCTCACTCTACCTCTTTAGAGTATGCTATATACCACTAGGAAAATAAAAAGTTAAAATCTAATTGTAGTTGGATCCAAGAAATTTGAACATTTCTGTGATGCTAGTTAGGTTTAATCATACAAGCTAATATAAGTACATAACTGCAACTGATGTACAAGATGTTTTGTTAAAAGAAGGGAAAAAGAACCACTTCTTGCCTCAGCTTCGTAATATCTCAATTTGGTGTTAAGGATATGCATATTCAAAGAATAACAATTCAATTAGAAAGAAAATAGAGACTTTATTTATCCTCAACCTTCCAGGAAACCTTCCCTGTAGATACCCAGTTCATAGCAAACCCTTGACCTACAGTCCTAGTAGCAGAGTATACTGTTTAATACTATTTAATCTTCTTGTTGTTATTATGTGCCATCAAGTCGGACCCGACTCACAGCGAACCCTCCTTGGGTTTCCGAGTCAGTATCACTACAGAAATAGATTGCCCAAGACTCGACGGCACATAACAACAACAACAACAACAACCTTCTTTCCGAGGAGTGGCTGGTGGGTTTGAACTGCCAGCCTTCTGGTTAGCAGTCAAGTGCCTTAGGCACTACGCTACCAGAGCTCCTGTTTAATCTTAGTGAATTCTAATTTGGATCCAAAACCTTAGCCCATTCTTTTCTGAATGCTAACAAACTACTTAAAATAAGACTATAATTTTCTGGGAAATCAACATTAAAAATTCTTATCCAAGTTTCTTAAAATCCAGTCCTTGAAAAAAAAAAAAAAAATACAGGGAGAATTTCTGGTAAGTTGGCAGAATAGGCAGAAAGACTACACAGACACTCTTCAAGAAAGAAAAGGGGAACCGATTAACACAGATACAGAAGATAATCCTGGACCCCTGAACTAAACTCCAACTATTAGAACAATCTGCATGAAAACACCAAAAAAGGGGACAAACAGATCTGGGGTCTGGCAGCGGTCCTGATGGCACACACAGCTTGACTATCGCCAGCCAAGCAGTGTTAGGACCTAAGAATTAACCTAAAAATCAGCCCTGCTAGCCAGGGACTACATGGAGGATTGCACTCGTGGCTGGTGAATAAAAGGGGAAGCAGCAAAGAGGAAAGCGGGCTGAGCTATGGACTTTTAAGGCTGTCCAGAGGGTGCAGCCATTTTGAATGTTTACAAGCAGTTTGACCATTTTGGATATTTAAAGTGACAGTATTTTACCAAATTCCAGGGACTTAAGAATAGGCTCCATTTGCCGAGGACCACAAGGGCATTCCAGACGCCAACGACTGGAAAGGTGCAATATTCCCCTTGTTACTCTTACACCCTACATACTCTTGGTGAACGGGCAATACGGCCGTCCCTCACTCCCACCAACCTTCTGCACTGGCTGGAATTCCATCAGTCTGTATGCTCAGACCAAGCCTGGGTGCCCTGCCCTGCCCACATTTTTTGTTTTTAAGTTTGTTTGTTACTGTCTCTTTTAAAATTATTTTTATTATTATTACTGTCCTTTTTATTATTATTCTTTATTCTTCCCTTCCCAGGTTTGAGTTTTCAGCTTTTTCTCTCTTCCCTGTTACTGGTTCCAATTTTTTTCTTTCTCGTGGTTAACACTGTAACTTTTTTTCTTTTTGCATTTTTTCTATTGATTTTTTCATTATTCTCCTACTCTAAATTTTTTTTTTTTCTTATTGCCCTCTCCCCAGATATTGCAGGGGTTTTTTGTTTTGTTTTGTTTCTTTGTTTTTTTTTTTTTTTTTTTCTTTTTCCTTTTTCTGGTGATTGTTCTTGTGTGTTTCTGCAGTGTGTTTTTGTCTGCTTGGTTTTATTTTTTTGATGGTTTTTCAATTTTTGTTTTTGTCTGAGTGAGAGACAGCAACTGTACCCATACAATGCAACCACACCCACACCTCCTACAGCTCCACTTACTGAGTGAGAGCCACCACATCTTTCTCTACCAACTTGCCAATGATAAATGGCCACCAAGAAGAACCTGACTCACACTTACAACTCTTCATGAACAGTTAACAGAGATCTAAATACAACAACATCAGAATGTCTCAGAGAAAACAGAGCATCATAGTCCACACAAAGAAGCAAGGTAAAGCAGAAAAAACAAGGGACCAGGATACACACCCAGAACACATCCCTGAGGAAGAAACAGCACTGGAACTCCATGATAAGGAATTCAGAAGAATTATATTTAAGTATCTTCAAAGGATTGAGACACAGATCAAGGAAAACACTGACAAAATTAAGGAAAATACAGACAAAACCCTGTAACAATTTCAGAAGAGAGCACAAAAACAAAATGAAAACTAAGAAATGATACAAAATCTACAAACAGAAGTCCAGAATATTAATACTAAATTGTCAGAAACAGAAATAGATAACACATTGAAAGGGCAAAGGAGTAGAATTGATGCAATGGAAGACAGAATTAGTGAGACTGAAGACAAATACCTGAACACTTCTCTGGAAAGGAATCAATCAGGAAAAATATCAAAACAAAATGAAAAAAAGCCTAAGGTTCATGTAGGATACTATCAAATGGAATAGCACAGTGGCTAAGGCACTTGACTGCTAACCAGAAGGCTGGCGGTTCAAACCCACCAGCCACTCCTCAGAAGGAAGGTTGAGCAATCCTACTTCCGTAGTGATACTGCCTCGGCAACCCAAGGAGGGGTCGCTATGAGTCGGGGCCGACTCGACGGCAAATAACAACAACAACAACAATCAGAATTTCAGAACAGGAAGAGAAAAATAAAACCACTGAGAAAATTGTCTGAGATTTGTTGGAAGAGAACTTTCCTGATATGATGAAAGATGAGAATATATCCATTCAGGAAGTCCAACAAACACCCAACACAAAAGACTCCAAAAGAAAATCAAGAAGACATATCATCATCACACTCATCAAAACCAAAGACAAAGAAAGAATCCTGAAAGCTACACAGGAAAAACAAAAAGTTACTTAAAAAGGAAAAGCAATAAGAAAAAGCTGTGATTTCTCAGGAGAAATGATGCAAGCAAGAAGACAATGGGATGGTATATATAAAACCCTGAAAAAGAAAACATTTCCAAAATGTCCCTCAGATAAGATGGTGAAATTAGGAGATTTTGAGATAACCAGAAATTTTAAGAGATTTTGTTAAAACCAGACCAACCTTACAAGAGATACTAAAGGGAGTCCTTTGAACAGAGAACCAATAATAGCAAACAACTGACCATTATTACACAAGATGACTGGGGCAGTTATGTTTGTGAGTCAACTTGGCTGGGCCTGGTGGAGTGGCTGGGCAGCTGGTGGTAGTTATTCCTCATGATGAAACTGGCAATCAACTCCATGGTGGGATCTTACCACAAGCAGCTGAGTAGCTGCCTTTGGGATGTGGTCTGCTCCCTGTATATAAGGAGAAGCTTTGAGAATGGTCTCTAGCCTATGGCACGCTTGGACCCCACAGGTAGCTGTGTTGTTGCTCAGCAGCCTGCTATGCTCTGCCGACCTTGGGACTTACAATGGACTTAAGTAAATGGCCTGCCGTGTGGTTTGGTAAGATCGGGACTGTGCCTTTTTACTTGTCAACCTTGGGGCTTCTCAGCTTCAGCAGCGAGCAGCTAGACCCCAAGGTTGAGGGGCTTTCACTAAGCCCCTAGAGCTTGGCACTTTGAACTTGGACTTAAAGCCTCCAAATTGTAAGAATAAACTTCTGTTTGTTAAGGCCATCTCATGTGAGGCATATTCCTGTCAGAGCGGCACCAAGTAACCAGAACAATGATATAACCCAGAAACCAACACTGCTATGGATGTATCCAAAGTAAAATAAGCTTTCAAGATTATAAACTGGGAACTAGAGACATTGATTGGCAAATGAGGACAACTACAAACAAAGAAGGGGGGAAAAGAGTGTAGTTACAGAACTTCTAAATGGTGAGGAAGTCAAGAGAGTTGCAAGATAGAATGGACTGCTCTAAACTCAGAGAGAAAATTATAAATCACAGGGTGACCGCAAAGAAAAATGATAAAAAACTTCACATCACAATAAAAAAGAGGACAAACACAAACATTTAGCAAATGCTAAAACAAGAGCAACAAAGGAAATGATAAAATGATAAACATAATGAGCTAAGCAGAGAAAATTATATGGAACAAAGAATCCAGTAACACCACTAAAAACACATAACAAAATGACAACAACCAATCCATACTTGTCAATAATTATATTGAATGTTAATGGAATAAATGCACCATTCAAGAGCTGCAGACTGGATAAGAAAACATAACCCATCAATATGCTGTCTACAAGAGACACACCTTAGAGAAAAAGACAAAAACCGACTGAAAATCAAAGGTTAGAAAAAGATACATCAAGCAAATGGCAGCCAAAAAAGAGCAGGAGTGGCAAAGTTAATTTCTGATAAAATGGACGTTAAGACAAAAACCATCATATGAGACAAGGAAGGACATTATATAATGATGAAAGGATCATTTGAACAAGAAGATATAACCACAATAGACATCTATGGACCCAATTAAAGAGCTCTGATATATATAAATCAGACTTTAAAAGAGTAGAAAAGGCAAACAGATGACTCCTCTGGTAGCACAGTGGCTAAGGCACTTGACTGCTAACCAGAAGGCTGGCAGTTCAAACCCATCAGCCACTCCTCAGAAGAAAGGTGGGGCAATCTACTTCCACAGTGATACTGTCTCAGAAAGCCAAGGAGGGGTTGCTATGAGTCGGGTCTGACTCAATGGCACATGACAACAACAACAACAACACAGTCATAGTGGGAGACTTTAATATATCACACTTAATGAAAGACAGAACTGGAGAGAAACTCAACAAAGATGCAGAAGAGCTAAACAATACAATCCACCAACTTGACCTTATAGACATCTCCAGAGCACTTCACCCAACAACAGCAAAATATACATTCTTTTCCAGTGCACATGGAACATTCCCCAGGATACATCATATATTAGGCTATAAAGCAAGCCTTAAAAAATTTAAAAATACTGCAAAGTATCTTCTCAGATCACAATGCTATCAAATTAGAAATCAACAACAGGAAGATCAATGGAAAAAGAGTAAACACACGGAAACTGAACAACAGCCTCTTTACGAAAAACTGGGTAAGAGAAGAAATAAAAAATGAAATTCAAAAATTCCTTGAATCAAGCAAGAATGAAAACACAACATACCAAAATCTTTGGGATACAGCAAAAGCAGCAATGATCAGAGGCCAATTTATAGCAATAAATGCACACATCAAAAAAGATGAAAGAGCCAAAATCAACTCTTTAAAGCAACATCTCAAACAAAAAGAACAGCAAGAAAAGCCTAAAATCACAAGGAAGGAAATAATAGATTCAAGCAAAAATCAATGAAACAGAAAATAAATAGACAATAGACTAGAAACTGGGTTTTTTAAAAAAAAGATTAATAAAATTGACAAACCACTGGCAAATTTAACAAAAGAGAAAGAATACAAATAATACAAACAAGAAACTAAATGGACGACATCACAACAGAACCAACCGAAATAAAAAGAGTATCAGGATCCTATGAAGAACTGTACTCCAACAAATTTTAAAATCTGGAAGAAATGAACAGGTTTCTAGAAAGACATCACCTTACCTAAACTAACAGACTGTTGTCGAAAAGTTGATCAGATTCATAATGAAAGAAGTTGAACAGGTCATAAAAAAAATTACCAACAAAAAAAAAGTCCTGGCCCATATGATTTCACCAAAGAATAATACCAAACATTCAGAGAAGAACTGACACCAATCCTACTCAAACAATTCCAAAACATCGAAAAGGATGGAATTCTCCCTAATTCATTTTATAAAGCAAGCATAACCTTGAAACCAAAACCAGGCAAAGATATCTTCCAAATTTCTTGGCATGACCGAGCGAGTGTCTCCAGTGGGGCATCCGTTTCTTGATACATCTCAATGGGTATTCCGTCAATTCCTGGAGCCTTGTTCTTCACCAACTCCTTCAGTGCGGCTTAGACTTCTTCCTTTAATACCATTGGTTCTTGATCATATTCCACACTTTCTGAAATGGATGAACATCAACCAGTTCTTTTTGGTACAGTTACTCTGTGTATTCCTTCCATCTTCTTTTGATGTTTCCTGTATCATTCAATAGTTCGCCCATAGAATCTTTCAATATTGCAATTCGAGGCTTAAATTTTTTCCTCAGTTCTTTCAGCTTGAGAAATGTCAAGTGTGTTCTTCCCTTTTGGTTTTCTAACTCCAGATCTTTGCACATTTCATTATAATAATTGGCTTTGTCTGCTCAAACTGCTCTTTGAAATCTTATGTTTTATCTTCATGTGCTTTAGCAACTTTCTGTTCAAGGGCAAGTTTCAGAGTCTCTTCTGACATCCATTTTGGTCTTTTCCTCCTTTCTCGTCTTTTTAATAACCTCTTACTTTCTTCATGGATGATGTTCTTGATGTCATCCCAGTTCTTCTGGTTGTCGCTCACTAGTGTTCAATGCATCAAATCTATTCTTTAGATGGTCTCCAAATTCAGGAGGGATATATTCAAGATCATATTTTGGCTCTCGTGGACTTGTTTCAATTGTCTTCAGTCTGAACTTGCATATGAGCAGTTGATGGTCTGTTCCACAATCATCAGCTCCTGGTCTTGTTCTGGCTGAAGATACTGAACTTTTCCTTTGCCTCTTCCGACAGATGTAGTCACTGTGATTTTGTGTATTCCATCTGTTGAAATCCATGTGTATAGCCACCATTTGTGTTGTTGAAAAAAAGGTATGTGCAATGAATAAGTCGTTAGTTTTGCAAAATTCTATCATGTGATCTCCAGCATAATTTCTGTCACCAAGGCCAAATTTTCCAACTACTGATATTTCTTCTCTGTTTTCAACTTTTGCATTCCAGTCACCAGTGAGAATTAACACATTTTGATTGCACGTTTAGTCAATTTCAGACTGCAGAAGTTGATAAAAATCTTCAGTTTCCTCATCATTGGCTTTGGGGGTTGGTGCATAAATTTGAATAATAGTAGTATTAACTGATCTTCCCTGTAGGTATATGGATATCACTGACAACATTGTACCTCAGGACAGATCTTGAAACATCCTTTATGATGATGAATGCTACGCCATTCCTCTTCAGTATGTCATTCCCGGCATAGCAGATCATATGGTGGTCTGATTCAGAATGGCCAAAAACAGTCCATTTCAGTTCACTAAAGCCTAGGATATCAACCTTTATGCATTCCATTTCATTTTTGACAACTTCTAATTTTCCTCGATTCCTAGTTTGTACATTCCACATTCCTATTATTAATGGATATTTGCAGCTGTTTCTCCTCAATTTGAGCCATGCCACATCAGCAAATGGAGGTCTCAAAAGCTTTACTTTATCCGTATCAGTAAGGTTGGTTCAACTGTCATGATGCAGCTCTTTCCTAGTCATATTCTGAAAGTTTTCTGACCTGCAGGGCTCATCCTTCTGCCTTGTATCAGATAATGTTTCCGGGCTTTTCATAAAGTGGTGTAGTAATGCTAAGACAGTGTTTCTCTGCTATTCATAAGGTTTTCCCTGGTCAATTCTTTGAGAAGTGGATGGCCACTTCCTTCTTCCTAGTCTGTCTCAGTCTATAAGCTGCAATGAAACTTGTGCACCATGTGCATCCCTGCCGGCACTTGAAACACCAGTGGCACAGCCTCAAGCCTCACAGCAACACACAAGCCACCATATTGCGACAAACTGACAGACAAGTTTGTCTCCCTTAGCTGTTCGAAACCTCTATGCCCTCCTCTTACCTGGACCCCTGGCTGATGCTCTGCACTGTCATCCCCTCTGACAAATAACCTGATTAAAAAATGGGCAGAAGACATGAACAAACACTTCACCAAAAAGAGGATATTCAGGCAGCCAACATATGTAGAAATCTCATGATCATCAGCCATTAGAGAGATGCAAATCAAAACAGCAATGATATAACATCTTGCTCCAGCACTAGTAGCAAAGTTCAACAAGACAGAGAATAACAAATGCTGATGAGAATGCAGAGAGATTGGGACTCTCATACACTGCTGGTAGGACAGTAAAATGGTAAAAACACTGTGGAAAGCAGTATGGCGGTTCCTTAAAAAGTTGGAATTAGCAATACCATCTGGCCCAGCCATTCCATTACTACGTATATATCCAACAGAAATGAAAGCCATGACAAGAATATACGCACACCCATGTTAATCGCAGCACTTTTTACAATAGCCAAAAGATGGAAACAACCTAGGTGTCCATCAACTGAGGAATGGATAACCAAACTGTGGTACATACACACAATGGAATACTATGCAAACCTAAAGAATAATGTAAATCTGCAAAATACCGCATAATGTGGAAGAACTTGGAGGACATTATGCTGAGTGAAATAAGTCAATCACAGAAGGACAAATATTGTATTAGTCCATTATTGTAAAAAGTCAAGGAAAGTTTATCTACGGAAGGAAATTTTCTTTGTTGGTTACCAGGTGTGGGAGGGGAGGAGGGGGGAACACTGTTAGATAGGTAGAGACCAGTATTGATTTGGGTGAAGAGTAGGGCAATGTACCAAATGTGAGTGAGCAACATGGTGGCATTGAGGAAGAGGAAGATATAGAGAGGTCCATGGGAGGTACAGACAACAAAGATAAACCCTTTTGCACATACAGTACTTCGCTGTCAGTGAAGACAAACCGGATATAAGGGTGGATAGATGGGTGGACAGGCTGAACTATTAGGTATCTCTGTGCAGGGGGTGGGGGTGCCCAAGATCATGTATAGGGTTGGCAGACAGTGTTTTTATAACTGTATTGCTATGTTCTGTTAAGAATTCCCAGATATACAGTAGAGCTGACAAGGGGCAAGGTTGTAGTCACTTCTTGGGCACAGCCAGCTACCCAGAGGGAGCGAGTAGTTGGACCTGTGGGCTCAGGACCATAGTCACAGGGGACATCAAGCTCAATTAGCATAACATATTAGACAAAAACATTGCTCCACATTCTAATTTGGCAAGTAGCGACTGGGATCTTAAAAGCTTGCAAGGAGCCATCTACATGCAACAATGGGTCTCTTCTCATTCAGAGCAAAGAATGAAGAAACCAAAGATGCATGGAGACTATTAGTCCAAGCAACTGGTACACCATGCGATCCTCAGCTTTTACAACCATGAGACCAGAAGAACTATAGATGGTGCCCAGCTACCACTGTCAACCATCTGGAGAGGGATCTATGTAGGAGGATAGAGTGGGAGAACAATGTGGAACAAAACTCAAAATCATTTAAAAAAAAAAAAAAAAGAAAGAAAGAAAGGGACAGGTTTGCTGGTCTGATAGAGCCTGAAGGAACCACTGAGACTATGGCCCCTAGCTGCCCTTCAGGTCTGGAACTGAAACTACTGTTGTGGCTTCCAGCCAAACAAAAGACAGGCTGTGGTGTAGTAAATTATTTAGTGTAGCTTTTCTACCCATAAGTCTTTGTAAACTCCAAGGTGGGATTTTCTATGAGCAACTGAGGAGCTCCTGATTGCTGAAGTTGTCCACCTGGAGTATTTCTGTTGGGAGTGGCACAAAACAGTGTTCTGGGAGGTGCCCACTCTCTCTCAGGTGCTTAGAGTTCTGATGCTATGATTGGCTAGTTTGGCCAACCTGCCGGACTCAAAAGGAGGTCTCCTAGAGGCAGAACTCTCTCTGATTGCTGGTTGAGGAAGATGTGCTGCTGAAAGAAACACGGGCTCCTGAGACACTCGTTGCTGGGAAAGAGACGCAAGAGAGACGCAATGCAGAGTGAGACACCGAGGGACCAGCACTGCTGGGAAAGAGACTGCGAGAGACTCTTGGCTGAGGGATGGTGGGCTGGGAGAGAGACAGCGTTCTTTCTGAACTTGAGTTGTAGCCTGGTGCTACCCTAATAAACCCTGTAATCTGTGAGTTCTGTGTGGCCACTGCAGCAAATTATCGAACCCAGGAGAGAGGTGGTGGGTGCTTTGGGAGGAACGGTTGGAGCAAGGGCTGGAGGGAGGCAGCATGTCTGGCCTTGCAGTAATAGGCCTTGGTTTACTGCTGGTAATCCTGCCTTCCCCTTGTAGGGTTAGAGGAGGTCAGAACATGTGGCCTCCTTGCCGTTTTTGCACAGGCATATGAACTGAACATTTACATTAGGTAGATACACTCCTTGGAGAGAAAAATCATGGAAGAATTAAAGGGCTGTGTATGCACAGGGAGATAGCTCAGGGGACAAGAGCGTATGGAGGAAAGGACACAAGGAAGAGGTTAACTATGGGGAGGAAGTGGAAGGGGAGCTGTTGCATTTTGGGAAACTGTGGTCAATGTCATGAAACAAAGTGTATGTGAACTGCTGTATGGAAATTAATTTGCTCTGTAAACTTTCAACCAAGTCATAATTTAAAAAAAAAAAAAGAGAGAGAGAGAGAGATCATGCTATATGTTTGGTCTATATTTAAATTGGTGTCCCTTGTCATACAATGAAGTTAGAGTTGCAAAAGCTGTAGGACACTGTCCTATTACATTAGAGTTGAATATTGCCAAATTTTCTATCCATTACAACTCCCAACACCAACTTCAGTGTAGACCAGGCCTGCCCTACAGCGGTGTTTTGAACAGTAAATCATAAAATTGAACATCTGTGAGTGAACATTTAAGAGGATAACATCCACAAATCACATGCTGCAACAGTCTATGCAGTACATATTACTAACAATAAGATAACCAAAAAAAAAAAAAAAAATGTAAGTGCAGTTCACCATAATGCAAAGACAAAATACACTGGGAACTATCTGTAAAAAACTTAATCTCTAGGCCTCAGTGCCTAAAGTCATCTTAGATCAGGTATCTCCTATTTTTTATGTCTAAGGGGCTGAGATGCATGCAATTTACTGGAAAATCTTAATTGATATAACGCTTCCAGTTCAATACAACATTCTGAGCACTCTAGTTTACATTTCAACAAACGTTAGAATGACAAACGGCAAATAGCAGGTGAAATGTGAGGTTCCAGATCCAGAGTATAGAGGACAGGAGTGAAACACAGAGCTAAAGATGAGGCTTAACAGAAAGCAGTTTCCTTACCAACCAGCTCCCCCACTTCAGCAAGGAAATGCTGGCACTGTTTATCCCCAGGCAAAAAACCAGCAGAATTTTCTCTAAAGATACTGCCCTAACTATCTCAGGAAATGAAGGGAATCCAGTGTAGATGTTGGAACTGCAGAGGGAAGCCTCCTCTCTGCAATCTCACCTGTGTACCTTAATGTAAAATGCCTGATTTCATAGAGATAATCACCAGAAAAATTAAACAGAAATTGTTAAATAAGATTGCTTCAAAGGAGTAGGACTGGGGGAGAAACTGGAGATGACTGTTTTTCATGAAAGCCCTCACTGTACTATTTGATTTCTCACCACATGTATACATTACTTTTTAAACACTTAAGAATACACCCAAATATGCTAAATGAGATTTCCAGTAGATGCATGGATAGCTCATGTCTACCATCTTTAACTATGGCTTGCAAATGTCCCCACAAGAAGAGGACAACGTCATATATCATCTTTTCCTGCCAGGCCCAATAGTTTGCATACTCCCATAATGCTGTCACTGATCCTCACTCAAAGTCTCTCCAACTACCGTCAAGTCTCAAGCTTGCTGACACATATACTGCAGTGTACACTCTACATTGCTACTCTACCATCCATTTACTAAATCTACTTTTTTGAATTATACATATTTCACCACTGCCATAATCTCATCCCTCAAAACTCTGATTCTTATTTTGAGAACAACTATCTTTCATTAAAGATGGAAGGCTGCTATGATTTAGAATAGACTCAATGGCAGTGGGTTTGGTTAGGTTTTTAGTATCTTTCATTAAATTCTCTTACTCTTTTTGGAGGATGAGAGTTGAGGACAGAGGTAAATGTGGAAGCTTTACATATTGCTCTTCATCAGTTAACTGTAAGTAGTTCAGTACATTTTCTCTTGTGAATATTTTAGTACAATCTCTACTCTACTGGTTATGCTTGTAACACAGAGGCTATTTTTATGGTTTCAACTGGCCTTCATCATCTTTTCCTTGAAAACTAAGTTTAACATCCTCTATCAGGGAAGGAGCTCTGGTGGCATAGTGGGTAAGGCATTTGACTAATCAGAAGGTCAGCAGTTTAAACCCACCAGCCGCTCCATGGGAGGAAGATGAAGCAATCTACTTCCGTAAAGATCTACAGCCTTGGGAAACCCAATGTGGGTCACTATGAGTCAGAATTGACTCAATGGCAGTGGGTTTGGTTTTGGTTTGGTTTGGGTTTTGGTTACCAGGTTACCACATCTCCTGTAAGGTACATTATTCATAAGTTTCAAAAGGAAACTTGACAAAAGCTGACTATTCTTAACATAGAGGAAGGCCTAAGAAACCAAGTAGTACAATCAGGTGAATTGTGCTCCCCAACAAAAAAAGGTATGTCCACCTAGAACCTCAGAATATGACTTGATTTAGAATAAGGGTCTTTGGAGATATAATTAAGGTTAAGGCTCTCCAGAAGAAATCACTCCAGATTAGTGTAGGCCTCAAATCCAACAATGAATATCTTTAAGCAACAGAAGACAGACAAAGACACACAGACAGACAAATAGGGTAAAAGGCCCTGTGAAGATAGAGGCAGGAACTGAAGTTACACTACCAAAAATCACGGAATACCAGAAACCACCAGAAGCCGAAAGAAGCAAGGAAAGATTCTAGAGGCTTTGGAGGAAGTATGGCCCTGACAACATCTTAATTTCATTCAGACTTCTATGAGCAAATAAAGTTCTGCTGTTTTAAACTACCAAGTTTGTGGTAATTTACCATACCTTCTAAACCAGGAGTCACTAAACTTTTTCTTAAAACAGCCAGATAGTGAATACTTTAGACTTTGCAGGCCAGACAATCTCTGTCACAACTACTCAACTCTGCCATTATAGAATGAAAGTAGTCACTCTATAATAAAAGTTTTTGAGGTTAGATCACCAGGCCTGTCCTCCAAATTGCCTCTGGTGGGTTTGAACTGCCAACCTTTTGGTTAGTAGTACACCATTTAACCATTTATGTCACCCAAGCTATTCATCTAAATGATAACTATCATTTAAATGATCTAAACAATAGCTATTAATTTTTCCTATCCTTTTTCAAATTTACAAGTATGCTGTAGAAGATAAGAAGTTCCAATTATCTACCTAAGTTCTACAGTTTTATTTCCATAATTTAATCTTGAGGTACACTTCAGACTTTTTCCAAAACTCCCCCACAAATTAAAAAAGAATGGGACTAGGGGTCTGATGATCCTTCTCTTATTCTCTCACTAAGAAAGCAGCAAACCTCTATATTAAACAGCTTCGGCATCTCTTATATCTATGTATCTTTCAGTAAGTCATAGCTAATTACCGTAACAATTTTTTTCTTCTTCGACCTGGAAAATTTAATTCCTTAAACTTGCCAATACCAGCTAATTTTACCTTGAATGAATAAATACCATCTTGTACCTAGAAGTACCATTCCTAAGAATCTTTCATTATCTGATTTACTGAAAGTGTATGTTCTCCTCTTATTTCATTATCAAAGTCTTCTACTTCACTTATCTTGATCTTCATCTCCTTCCAATGCCATCAAATACATCTTTCTTCCCAGACTATTTCTTCCTTCTTTTCCCCTAAACACCCTTGATCCATCAAGCCAGCACATACTAAATGCCACAAGCTGTTTACTCTTTCCTAAGCATATATATATACCTAGTAATCCTCCTTAGACAGGAAAATAAACATAGCACATACCCTGCACACCACTGCAACTGTTCTTCTGTGTCCATATGTTAGGATGTCTAGATGAATACTGCTTTATGCATCCTTCTGCAATGCAGCTCTGTTAATTCCGGAAATTTCCACGTACACTTGGTCTGTCAGTTGCCATGGAAACTGTCTGCTTCCTGGCACTACTAACAAAATGAGTATCTATGCTTATATCTAAAATGAGGCAAAAGGAAAATTGAAAAAAAGAAAGATGTCCACAAGAATTGCTCAAATGTGCCAAATATAAATTTTCAATTATCATGCTCATATTTAATGAAGAGAAGATACTAGAAAAATCTACAGTATTTTGAAGCAGTACTAATCTCTGAAATAGAAAGAAATGCTTTTATCATCAAGGAAATGAGTAATACTAAAGAAAACAAGGTAAACATTAATTTTGCATTCTGCTGGTATAGAGTACCATATATTCCTTAAGAGCTGATTCTGTGCCAGCTGAACATACTATTAGAATAATTTTTTTATTAGAATAATTTTGGAGGGCTGTGCTTCTTATAGATAAGGTTAGGAAAGCAGCCCTCAACCAACAGGTTACATTTTTTTCCTTAAGATTCAATCTCCAATGATGGCTAAAACCACTTCCCCCTCAAATAGGTAAGAGATTGGAGTAGTTAAAAGTATATCTGAGGGGTCTTCACCAACACAGAAGCCTTACTAATACTCTCAGAACATTAAGCATAGTTAACCACAATACCCTCCTACACTCTTTGAAATACAAGCATACCTCAGAGATATTGCAGATTCAGTTCCAGACCACCACAATAAAGCTAGTATCTCAATAAAGCAAGTCACACTACTTTTTTTGTTCCCTAGTGCACATAAAAATTATGATGCACTATACTGTAGTCCATTAAGTGTGCAACAGCATTATGAAAAAGTGTGAAATATTGTGAGTTACTGAAATTTGACACAAAGATATGAAGTGAGCACTTGGAAAAATAATGCCAACAGACGTGCTCAAAGCAGTATGGTCACAAACCTTCAATATGTAAAAAGTGCAATTATCTACAAAGCACAATAAAACCAAGTACACCTGTAGTACTTGATTTCACACCACACACTAATGATACACGCCTACTTTATGGCCTCTTTCATGCATTTTTATCTGACCCTCCTCCTCTACCCAACCTCTGAATGTCAGATTTCCCCAGGGGTCAAACCTACACCTAATTCTCTCACCAAGATAAACTCTCTTACTAGACAACCTTCCCTATGGCAACAACTATCAACTTTTTATCTCCAATCTAGACACTCCCTCCTCTGAGCACCAGTCTCTTACTTTTTAACTGTGTCTTTGATAACTTTAATCAGATATTTCAACAGCATCTCAAATTTAACATAATAAGCTGAATTCTTGTTCTTCCATGCCTCCTCAGCCACAGACACTCTATAGCCAGTGGTCCTCAACTCAGTAATGACAAATGAACCCATTTGGTCAAGCCTACGTTCATATTACTGCTGCTGCTGTTGTTGTTAGGAGTCATAGACTCGGCACTGACTCATAGTGATCCCTATGCACAACAGAACAAAACACTGCCCAGTCCTGTGCCATCCTCACAATGCTTGCTATGCTTGAGAGCATCATCGCAGCCACTGTGTCAGTCCATCTCATTGAGGGTCTTCCCTTTCTTTGTTGACCTTCTACTTTACCAAGCATGATATCCTTCTCCAGAGAACAGTCCATTCTAATAACATGACCAAAGTAGGTGAGACAAAGTCTGGCCATTCTCCCTTACATGGCGCATTGCAACTGCACTTCATCCAGGACAAATTTGTTCCTTCTTCTGGCAGTCCATGGTATTTTCAGTATTCTTTGCCAATACCACAATTCAAAGGCATCAACAACTCTTTTTCAGTCTTCACCTTATTCACATTATTACTATATTTTTGTCTCCTTCCAAAATCTCTTTGGAGTCTGTCCACTTCCCTCCACTTCCACTGCCTTCAGCCTATTAATATGTTTTATTTTTAAATGTTTGTCAATATGTTTAATAATGGTAATAATGTTTCAGTTACACTACCACACTCTTATTCAGTAAAACCAGTTGTCATTGAGTCAACTCCATCTCACGGTGACCCCATGTGTGTCAAAGTAGAACTGTGTTCCATAGGGTTTTCAATGGCTGACTCTTCAGAAGCAGCTCACTAGGTCTTTCTTCCAAGCTTCCTTCTGAGTGGACTCAAACTTGCTACTTTTTGGTCAGCAGGCAAGTGCATTAATCTTTCATACCACTCAGGTCTCCCTAATTCCATTTTTACTTTCCTCCAATACATTATCACAAGATATCTGCAGTATAAGATGATACAACCTTGTTTGCTGAAAGCAAAGAGGACTTGAAGCACTTACTGATGAAGATCAAAGACTACAGCGTTCAGTATGGATTACAGCACAACATAAAGAAAACAAAAATTCTCACAATTGGGCCAATAAGCAACATTATGATAAACGGAGAAAAGATGAAAGCTGTCAAGGATTTCATGTTACTTGGATGTACAATCAACGCCCATGAAAGCAGCAGACAAGAAATCAAACATTGTATTACACACTGGGCAAATGTGCTACAAAAGACCTCTTTAAAGTATTCAAAGGAAAGATGTCACTTTGAGGACTCCAGTATACTTTTCCCAACCCATGATAGTTTCAATCACTTCATATGCATGCAAAAGCTGGACAATGAGTAAGAAAGATTGTAGAAAAATTGATGCATCTGAATTTTAGCATTGGCAAAGAATGTTGAATATACCATGGACTGCTAGAAAATGAAAAAATCTGTCTTGGAAGAAGTACTGCCATAATTCTCCTCATAAGCAAGGACAGTGAAATTTCATCTCATGTTCTTTTTACAAGTTATCAGGATAACTGCAGAAGGACATTATGCTTGGTAAAGAAGAGGGTCAGTGTAAAAGAGAAAGACCATCAACAAGATGGACTAACACAGTGGCTGCCAACAATGAGCTCAAACATAGCAATGCTTATGAAGATGGCACAAGACCAGGTAATGTTTATTTCTGTTGTACACAGGGTCACTACAAGTCAGAACTGACTCACTGGTACCTAATACCACTAATAAACATTCCATATAGCAGCAAAATATTATCTTCAAAGTGTTAAATTAGCTTATGACACTCAGTTGCTTCATACCCTTCCATGGCTTCCCACTGCACTATGGATATCATCCTCTTTACCTACACGGCCCTACATTATCTAGCCAATGGCTACCTCTCCACCCTTATCTGAGATCTACTTTCCCCCTTATTCAATCACTATCCATTCAAAATAGCATTCTTTCAGTTCCATGAAAAGCCCAATCTTTCCCACCTTGGCAACTCCAAATACATGCTACTTACCAGGACTTGATTCTATTTGGAAGACTCACTAGCCCCTTTCTCAAATCAAGGAAAAACTTTTTCAGGTTTAGAAGTCTTCAATGGCTACTTATTTACCACCCCTCTTTCTTTCCCATTCTCCACCACCACTACATGAAAATTAGGTCCCACTTTTAGTCTCTCATGACTTCTGGTCCTTTTCCTTCATTTGCTCTATTTATAATTCTATATAGCTATAAATGTCTGTTCCTATCTCTAAATCTTAAGTTTCACAAAGGAGCAATCATTTCTCTTTTTTCTAACATGAAATTAAATACCCACAGGAGCAATGGTGGTTATTAGCACATAATTGGCAAATTCTCATATTTTCAACTACTTTCCATGCAGGAGACCCGAATTCAATTCCTGGCCTATGCATTTGATGTGTAGCCACCACTCATCTATCAATGGAGGTTGCTTGTTGCTATGATGTTGAGCAGGTATCAGTGGAGCTTACAGACTAAGACTGACAAGGAACAAAGGCCTGACAATCTACTTCCAAAAATCAGCCAATGAAAACTCAATGGATCAGATTTCTGACAGGTATCAGTCAATCACAAGCTTTGATGTACTTCCTGTACTGTATGAGATATCCTTGTATTCACTCCCTAATCTCCACCCCCCACCCCACCGGGCAAGCATTCAACTCTGAAGATAAGGAGAAATATACCTCTTATATCTGATTTCTGCAGCTCCTCATAGTCAGGAAAGTATGATAGTACCCATCTGTGTGAACCTGCAGTGCACTCTGTACCACTGGTTCTCCACAAGGGCTAATTTTACACTCCCAAACATTTGGCAATACCTGGAGGCATTTTTGTCACAACTGACACAGAAATGCTACTGGCATCTAATGGGTAGAGATCAGTGATGCTACTAAACATTCTACAGTGCGACAGCCCTCCCAACAAGGCATTACCTAATCTAAAATGTAAGTAGTGCCAAGATTAAGTAGACTTTTGAACAGCTACTTCCACAGTCTCTTCAAGACAAGAGAAAGGTCCAAAAACTCAATTTATGAAGGATTAAACATTTTTTAACCAAAAAAGCACAACATTTCAATTGCACAGAGTTGTTTCTTAAAACAGTTTTTAAAGAAAAATTAAAAATGATAAAATGGCTATCAATAACGAAATAAATATATTAAAATATATCTTTGTTGTTGTTATGTGCCGTCAAGTAGGCCCGACTCATATCTACACAATATAAAGGAGCTCTGGTAGCACGGTGCCTAAGGCACTTGACTGCTAACCAGAAGAAGGCTGGCAGTTCAAACCCACCAGCCACTCCCTGGAAGGAAGGTTGGGCAATCTACTTCCGTAGTGATACTGCCTCAGCAACCCAAGGAGGGGTCGCTATGAGTCAGGTCCGACTTGACAGCACACAACAACAACAACAACATACAATATAATGCTATATAACTGATTGAAAAAAGAATAGGATATATGCTAATAAACATATACCTCTAAGAAACATCTTCAAGATGTAATAAATGAAAAAAATCAAGGTACAATGTACAATAAAATTGCTTCTCATAAGATTTACATAAATTATTATATATTCTAGGAGCTCTGGTGGCATAGCGCCTAAGGCACTTGACTGCTAACCAGAAGGCTGGCAGTTCACTCCTCGTAAGCAAGATTAGCCAATCTACTTCCATAGTGGTAGAGCCTCAGAAACCCAATGAGGGTCATCATAAGTTGGATCGGACTCAACAGCAGGAAGTTTATTATATATTCTGATGTATGAATAACTTTTTCTACTATACTTTTTCTATTATACTTAATAGTGGTTATCTTTGATCCGGTTCTTCCACTGCCCCTGCCACGGGTCCTAGCAGCTCGGGCGGCGGGCTGAACAGCAGTGGCCAGAGAACCCAGCTTCAGAAAGGCTCTCGGCACGCCATGGCCTGCAGGCACCCAGCACATGCACTCCTCGCTACCAAAATGCCCAAAAGCAAGGTCAGCTCTGCCGAAGGGGCGGTAAAGGAAGAGGGCAAGAGGAGATCAGCGCGGTTGTCAGCTAAACCTGTTTCTACAAAAGAGGAAATGAAGCCAAAAAAGGCAGCAGGAAAGGATAAATCAACAGACAAGAAAGTGCAAACAAAAGGAAAAAGAGGAGGAAAGGGAAAACAGGCTGAAGTGGCTAACCAAGAAACTAAAGATTTACCTGCAGAAAATGGAGAAACTAAAAACGAGGAGAGTCCAGCCTCTGATGAAGCATGAGATAAAGAAGCCAAGTCTGATTAATGTTTGTCTACCATGTCTTATCAGTAGTCCCTGTATCTCCTTTCTTGTACAATCCAGAGGAATATTTTTATCAACTATTTTGTAAATGCAAGTTTTTCAGTAGCTCTAGAAACATTTTTAAGAAGGAGGAAATCCCACTTCATCCCATTTTTTAAGTGTAAATGCTTTTTTGTTTGCTTGTTTAAAAAAAAAAAAATGAAATCATTTGCTGATTGTTTATTTTTTGGTACAACCAGAAAATAATGGGATGTCAACTTGTGGGAGGCTTTGACTATTTTGGGTGTCAGCATAACATTCCAGGGGGGGAGGGCAGTTTTTATATCCCATAATACCAGGCTGACTTGATGGCAATTTGGAGTTGCAGTCATGCATTTATATGACTTCAACATTTTAATTGCTTCTA
Source organism: Orycteropus afer afer (assembly GCF_000298275.1). Taxonomy (NCBI): domain Eukaryota; kingdom Metazoa; phylum Chordata; class Mammalia; order Tubulidentata; family Orycteropodidae; genus Orycteropus; species Orycteropus afer. Next base: position 4,099,252 of record NW_006921786.1, on the reverse strand, counting down.
TTTTCATGTTACTTTTGATAGAATTGCTAAAACCAGTCCCTCATCATGGCTCTCCCTGTCAGAAGTGTGTGCATGCTTTACCATCTCTGCTTATGGTAGTCCAGTTCTCGTAATAACTTTGTTATGTGCTGTGAAAGACTGAAATTTGAGTGTGTAGTGTGTGTGATAATAAATTGTGAATTAGTGAGACTTATGATGTAACAGCTTGTCAACAGTTGAATATAATGGTACTTGATAACCTCTTAAGGAAAATTTGCCTCCAGATTTAAAGCTGCAAAGTCACTGGAATTTAGAAAAGAATTATAACTACATGGAATTTTAGATTTCTGGTACGTACATTAAGAATTGTGTACAAATTGTTCATAATGTCTCTGTATTGACCCTTAAAACAACCAATAAAATACCAATTACGAAAGGATTAAAAAAAAATAATGGTTATCTTTGAAGAGAAGTATTGAGGGCATGAAGCTTATTTTCTATTTTTTAGTTTGTTGTACCAATTGAATTCTCTCACCAGAGCATGTATTACCCATTTTTTAAAAAGTAACATGAACTATCTGGACAGTAAGATTCTGGGTCATCTGGGTTTTCTTCTTTATATTTTTCTGTATTAAAAAAAGAAGTGTTCCTTATAAAGCACAATAAAAATAATATGTCCCTAGACTTTTTCAAAGAGAATCCAAGTCCTTAGGGGTACACTACACCTGATGTGATTCGATAAATGCTCTAGGTCAATACTCAAAAGATACTTCTTAAAAATTTCACTCTAACTCTCAGCAAAATAGGAATAGAAGGGACATTCCTCAACATAATAAAAGGCATTTATGCAAAACCAACAGCCAACATTACCCTCAATGGAGAGAG
>NW_006921786.1:4088121-4096112 GCF_000298275.1 Orycteropus afer afer | reverse complement strand
TTTCAAACATCATGACAAGGGAAATCAAATACATAAAAAATATAATTTCTCACAATACTGTTCTATGGGAATAAGAGCTAAATTCAATGAAAAGAGATTACTGAAACATAGACACTTTGAAAACAAAGTCAAGAAAACATTATTACCCAGTGAGAATAAACAATCAATAATTTCTGTTACCACTCTGGCTTTTATTTTAATTGAGATATTATTTACATGTAGTGAAATGCACAAGGTATTAGTACACAGTTCAATGAGCTTTGACAAAAGCATATATCCTTATATTTCACAATTCTAACAAGATTTAGAACACTCCATCACCCCAAAATATTCCCTTGTGCTATTCATCAATCCTTATAATCCTTTAGTTTCCAAAGGTAAGTAATTTCTTTCACTATGGATTAGTTTGTCTATTCCAGAATTTCACTGGATAGACTCATGCCCTACATTCTCTTTTGTGTCTGCCTTCTGCTCAGCTTAAGGCTCTGGAGATTCATCAATGTGGATGTGGGAATCAGTAAACTGGTTTTTCACTACTGAAGAATATTCCATTACTGAACATTTGGGTTGTTTCTAGTTTTGGAGGTAGTACGAGTAAATTTTCTAAGAATATTTATACACAAAGCTTTCTGAGAACATGTTTTCTATCTTAAATAAAAATAACAAGAAGTAGAGTTTCTGGGTCATGGGGTATGTGAAAATTTATATAATACTGTCTAAGGGTTTTCTAAAGTGGTTGTACCATTGTATACCCCCCCCCCCAACAATGTAAGAGAATTCTGCCAACACTATGCCCTTGCCCATCTATGGTGTGGTTACTCTTTGAAAATTTAGCCATTCTAATCTGGTGACACAATAATTAAAACATTAAGCTGCTAACCAAAAGGTTGGTAGTTCAAACCAAACAGCTGCTCCACAAGAGAAATATGAGGCAGTCTGCTTCCGTGAAGATATGCAGCCTCGGAAACACTAGGGGGCAGTTCTACTCTATCTTACAGGATCACTATGAGTTGGAATCAACTTGATGGCAGTGAGTTTGGTTGGTATGTATGTATGTATTGTGGGTGTATATTGGTATCTCCGTGTGGTTTTAATTTACATTTTCCTAATTAATAATGTTGTTGAAAACTTTTTCCTGTACTTATGATCCATTCTTATAACTCCTATGTAAAGTGTCTGCTCAAATCTTCAGCTTATATTTCAAAATGAGTTGCATTTTGAGTTGTAGGAGTTCATTTCATGTGCTAGAAAAAGTACTATGTCAGACAGAGAGACAGCGACAGACATATATAGTGTGTATATAGATAGAAGATATCTAATGTATGTGTGTAGTATAGATAACACTGTGAATATTTTCTTGTAGTCTATGACTCATCTATTTATTTTCTTAGGTATCTTTTGATGACCAGAAACTTTCAATGTTGATGAATTCCAATTTATCATTTTTTAATGGTTAGTTATTTCTCTATGCTGTCAAAGACAGTTTTTCCTATGCCAGGTTACAAATATATTTGATTATTTTCTTGCAGATGCTTTATGGTTTTTGCTTTTAAATTTAAGTCTGTGGTTCATCTCAAACTTTTTATATGTCATAAAGTAGGAACTGAGATTTGTTCTGTTCCAGGTCTTTTTGTAGTTTTTCCATCACCATGAAAAGTCTATTGTTTAACCACTAAATTGTACAGAAGTCCTAAATGAAAATCAGGTGATTATATGTAGATGGACCTATTTCTGGATGTTCTATCTTATGATCTACTTGTCTATCCTTTATATCCATCCACAAAACTTAATACTGTATATTCGCTTATGTATAATGAAACATTTCATGGTGTTTGGTTTCTTGGTTTAGAGGTTTATGGTCATGATTTCAGGAGCTCTGGTGGCGTAGTGCCTAAGACATTTGACTGCTAACTAGAAGGCTGGTGGTTCAAACCCACCAACCGCTCCTTGGAAGGCAGGTTGGACAATTTACTTCTGTAGTGATACTTCCACAGAAACCCAAGGAGTGGTCACTAGGAGTCAGATCCGACTCCACGGCAGTGCATTTGGTTTTGGTTTTGGTCATGGTATCATGGGACATCACAGTTAATTAGCCTAAAAACATGCTTAGTGCTTCTGTTTTACCTCCTATCCTGCTTCATAGTGCCTGGGGTTTTAAAAGCTTGCAAGCAGCCATCCAGAGCATAACAATTGGTCTCTATACACCTGGAGCAACAGAGAAAGGTGAATTAAGAATGGGAGGAAAAAACGGAATGTGCAGTTAATTGCCTCTATGAGCAACTGCCTACTTTGCCATGAGACAACAAGAACTGGATGGTGCCCAGCTACCATCACTAAACATTTTGATCAAAGACACTACAGAAGAATCCTCATGAAAAGGGGACAATACAGAGCAGAATTTTCAAGTCTCATGGACTCCAGATTTTCTAGCACTATGGAGGCTGTATGAATCCCCAAAACTATTACCCTAAGACAATCTTTAAACTTTAAATCAAAAATATCTTCTAAATCTTAAAACCAAACAATAGTAGCTTAACAAGTAAAGAACATCTGCCTTGAGCATGATGCTCTTTTAAGGTCTATCTGTATGGGACCAAATTGACAAGAGTAATTCAAAAGATTAAATAGGAACCTTAGGAATAAGTGGGTGTATGTTAATGGAGGAGGAATAACTCAGAAAAGGGGGGTGAGAATAGTTGTACAACTCAAACAATATAATCAGAATCACTGAAATGTACATTTAGAAACTTGAAATTGGTTTATTTTTTGTTGTGCATATTCTCAACAATAAAAATGAATTACCATTTAAAATAATATGTATAATGTATGTATGCTTCAAATATCTAGATCTATGAATATGATTTCATATTTTAAATGTGACAAACTTTTTGGCAGAAAAAAAATTACTGTATATACAGTATGGCCCTGGGTTACAAATGTCTGACTTATGGACAAACTGGTATTTGCTCTTTTACATGGGTAAATTTGCCTCACTTTGAGATGAGTGAACCAACCCCTGCTGACAATGAATTCTTCATCACAATCACCTTCACTTGCTATACATGCAGCTTTTAAACCACGGAAAGGGCTTCAAGCCATTTCTTGCACTAAAAACAAAAAAACCAAACTCACTGTCATCAAGTCGATTCTGACTCAGTGACCCCAACTGGGTTTCCTAGGCAGTAAATCTTTACAGAAGTAGATTGCCCAGTCTTCCTTCTGCAGTGTGGCTGGTGGGTTTGAACCACCAACCTTTTGGTTAGCAGTCAAATGCCTTAGGCACTACACCACCAGAGCTCCTTTCTTGCACTAAAGTAAGGCTTTATAAGAACTGTATGCACCTGTTCTGACTTAACCAACAAATTCGACTTAAAAACACAGGAATAGATTTCATTTATAACCTGGGACTGCATGTATTAAACCTTGAAATTAGATAGTTTAAGTCCTCTAAATTAGTTATTCTTTTAAGAGATGTCTGTTGGGTACTCTTGGTCCCTTGTATTCCCACATACATTTCAGAATAAAATGTCAATTTGCTAGAATTTCATTAGGAATGCACTGAATCAAGAGCTCAAGGTGGGAAAACAGACATCCTGGAGTACTGTACCTTCAAATCCATGAACATGGCATTTTAATCCATGTACTTAAGTCTGTAATTTCTCTCAACAGAGTTTTTTATTTTTCAGTATAGTCATTTAAATATTTGAGAATAAGTCATCATACCTTCTATTTCTTTGTAATCCATTCAGAATTTATGATAATTCCTTAAACTGAGTTTAATTCATGACCATTACTTAAATTACTGATTGAGAAACAAATATTTAATGATCTGTTATGAAAAAAATCATATAATTCTTTCAATCAACAAACTTAATTTTTAAAGCCCATTTAATAAAGATATTTCCTGCTAAGGATTTATTTCTCCTCATTCTCAAATACTAAGAAACTAGAAAGGATATTTTTAAAGATGAAAACTCTCAACACCAAACACTGGGAAGAGAAACTACATTAGATGAGAAATAGCAACAGATTTTTGGAAAAATGAAAATAAATGAACTAGGAGTAACAGATTTAGTAACACAGAGAAAGGTAAAACCCAAAAATGCCTGTCACAGGGATTATTAAAAAAAAAAAAAAAAAAAAAAAGTAAAGTGATTCGTACAACAGAAAGGCAGAAAAGAACCAGAACTATCAGTTAAGGCTAAGGGGTGAGGTAGAAACCAGAGACAATACTGAAAGTTTACATAAGGAGTAGTTAGATTCCCAGATCCCCTTAACCAGGAAATGATCCTACAGGTGACCAGGTTGTATATTCTAGAGAAACTACCAGAGAAATACAAGGCACAAGAAGAAATGTAGTAAGGAGGTGGATTAAGTAAAAGCCTATATAATAGGGAAAATACATAGATAGCCTCCTTTGCCTAGATTGATTCCCACAATTCTAGGACATACACACTTTTTTTCAGCAACCTCATGTGTTGGTGTTAGCTGCTATTGTTGAGTCAGTTCCAACTCATGGTGACCCCATGTGTGCAGAGTAGAACTGCTTGCTCAGTAGGGTTTTCAAAGCTGTGATCTTTTGGAAGCAGACCAGGTCTGTCTTCTGAGGAAACTTTGGGTGAATTAGAACTGCCAACCTTTTGGCTAGCAGTGAAGTGCTTAACCATCTCCAAAACCCAGAGACTCTGCAACCTAGTTTAACCCCATTTAAAAAAAAAAACATTGTCACAGACTCAATTTCAACTGATGGCAACGCCATGTGTACCAGACTAGAACTACTTTTTCTTCTTGGAAAAAAAGAAATTGGTTAAAGAGAAAATGACCTCCAGATACTGATATTTGACACTCATTTTAAAATATATATATATATCAGATGCTTCTTTGTGAATCCTACCAGTCGCCTAGAAACAACATAGCAATGCCTTCAAAATTCTGAAGGAAAATTTCTAGCCCAGAATTCTATATCCAATAAAACTACTCATCTATTAGCATTAAATAAAGACATTTTCAGGCATGTGAGGACCTACCAAGAAAAACTCTATTCTCATGAAACTATGAGCAGATACAAACACTAATAAAATGAGAGTGTAAACTGAGAAAACTCTATTCTCATTAAACTATGAGCAAATACATACACTAATAAAATGAGAGTGTAAATTGAGAAAAAGGAAAACATGCCATCCTAGAAAAGGGAATCAAAATTAGGAGACAAATATAAGCAATTCACAAAATAATAAAGGCAAATCCCAGGAAACAGCCATGAAGTACCCTGAAGCGCAACTACTGCAAAACAGAACAAGGGTATAGATGGAGAGATTACTTTTTTTAAAAAAAAGGAAAACAGATGTATTTAATTATACTGAGACAAAATTCACAGTGAACCACATAATGAGGCAATTATTAACTCAGGAAAACAAATATACTCAAGAGCAGTAGTACAATCATTGTGTGGGACTTAGTGGTAAATAATGAAAAAAGAACATTCTCAGAAGATATGCTCCCTTTAAATTGCACATTTATATAATTTATATAATAGATAAAAGTTTCCAGAAACATGCCTACACTTTAAAGGCAAACCAAACCAACTTACTGCCATCAAGTCCATTCCAACTCATAGCAACTCCCACTGGGTTCCCAAGGCTGTAAATCTTTACAAAAGCAGACTGCCTCATCTTGCTTCTGCGGAGCAGCTAGTGGGTTTAAACCATCAGCCATTTGGTTAGCAGCCAAATGTCTTAACCACTACACCACCAGAGATCCTTTTTAATGGTAAAAGGACCTCTATAATGTTCTGAATTGAGGAAGAACTCAAAAGCTTGCTATCTGACTAGAACTGGTTAGAAAACTTATTGATAGCAAAGAACTAAAGATGGGTCTTTTAAAGAAAATGCAGCACTGTGGGTAAAGCACCAGGGATATCTTGTAATGTCTACCTAAGTCTGTTGATTGAAGGCCAAGATGATTTACAAAATTGATAAATCCATTTTTATTAGACAAAGATTTTATTAGACATCATTTATTATTAATTTCCTTAAATAAATATTTCAAAATTAACACCCACACTCGTCAGCTATAAACATCCAATTTGAAAAGAACTATTACTAAGGAACTCTTACTATTACTAGTGAATTTCAAAGGGGTAAGGGAGGAATAGGGAATCAGTTCAACCAGTTCTACTACTACTACCACCTCTGTGAGAATCACTTCTCCAGTGAATCACTATGGCTTAAGGAGGTGTGCCATAACCATCAGGTGCATGGAGAAAGGATGTGCAACTGAGGAAAAGGGTAAATACTCAAAAAGTACAATAATGCAAGCTTTAAGAGATTAACCTACAGAATTTCACACATCTGAGGTTCTAAAATATTCACTACTAATTTGTACTTATAAATATTGCTACCAATACAGCCATTTTGTGAATGTGCTCCATCGTAGAAAATTACAACAGCTTTAAATTTTTTCAGAGATGGAAAAACTCTTTCAAGCTCCTGTAGACTGCTGGTTTTTACACTTAGGAATAGTGCTGGGGACTATTTTGAGGAATGAGGGAAGACAATAAATACTACAGGACCCTCTTCTACCTCTTACGCATAGTATTTTATTTGAACAAACACAAAGCTGAGTTAATACATACATATATAAAATTCTAATTCACTATGTAAAATAGTGAAACCCACTATTCTAATTCAACAGCTGGGTTAGAATCAGGGTTAGGTGACACACTCCAAGGTCAGAGAGATTATGATGGTGCCAGCCGGGATAAAAACCAGCATTCTTAAATTTCCACCTAGTGTTAACTGAAAATAGCAAAGTTTAAAAGATAAAAATTCCAAAATTTAACTAGCAAGAAGTGCCTAGGTATTTTATAATTACTGTTGTACATTTAAAGATAAAGCTCTATTGAGAATGTCAATATGGAATTAAGAACATAAGTGATTAACTGAGGATGTTAAATCTGCTATCCTGAAAGACTGAAACGAGTCACAATCAACTCAATGGCCATAAGTTTTTCAATCTGTCTTTACAAGTACTTCATAAATGTCCTATAGCACAACAGCCTTTTCATATTCAAATGTAATAAATACAAATGAGATCCTAAAGGTATCTGGTAGCATAGTGCCTAAAGGCACTTGACTGCTAACCAGAAGGCTGGCAGTTTAAGCCCACCAGCCACTCCTCGGAAGGAAGATGGGGCAATCTACTTCCGTATTGATACTGCCTCGGAAACCCAAAGAGGGGTCACTATGAGTTGCATCCGACTCGACGGCACATAACAATAAATAATAAAGGTATCTCTGGTAGCACAGTAGCTAAGACACTTGCCTGCTAACCAGACGGCTGGCGGTTCAAACCCACCAGCCACTCCTCGGAAAGAAGGTTGGGCAATCCTACTTCCATAGTGATACTGCCTCGGAAACCCAAGGAGGGGTCGCTATGAGTCGTATTTGACTGGACGGCACATAACAACAACAACTTGTTCTCAACAAAGGGGGCCCTTTAAACTCAGAACATGTGGTTCCAAAATACTTAGCGTAAGCCCCAAAATTTATCTGTACTGATAAGTACTTACTTCCACTGTTATTAATTTCTAGCTAATGTTTCTTCTTATACAATCCAGCTTTTTCAGGATAATAATTGTATTTAGTACATTTTAAATGATTCGCTACACTGAGAACATTCACATTTCTCTTGATAAAAGCATAGAATATAACAGATTACCTATTTCTTTAGGAATGTTTATATAGAGAGCATGATTTTAACACAAGCCTGCCATATTTATAAGGTTATCCTTGGGATATCAAAAGATTTATACTGCCTGTTGTCGTTGTTGTTGTTGTAAAGTGCTGTCGAGTCGTTTCCGACTCATAGCGACCCCATGCACAGGAGAACGAAACACTGTCCGATCCCGCGCCAGCCCCACAATCCCTGCTGTACTTGAGCCCATCATTGCAGCCACCGTATCAATCCATCTCGTTGAAGGCCTCCCCCTC
>NW_006921786.1:4066891-4083295 GCF_000298275.1 Orycteropus afer afer | reverse complement strand
GAGGTAACTATGGGGAGGAAGTGGGAGGGTAGCTGCTGCATTGTAAATTTTGGTCAATGACATGAGACAAAGTATATGTGAACTGCCATATGAAAAGTGAATTTACTCTGTAAATCTTCACCCAAATCCTAAATAAAAAAAAAACGTAGCCATGTGTTTTTCTTAGCAAATAGCATGTGTACTCTCTGGTTTTACAGAGTAACCATTCATTTTAAAAACCAAAAGGCAAACTGTTAACACTTGCTAAATATAGGTAATAGTAGCTCTGGTAACACAGTGCTTAAGGCATTTTGACAGCTAACCAAAAGGTTGGCAGTTCAAATACACCAGCTGTTCCATGGAAAGATGGGCCAATCTACTTCCAAAAAGATTTACCACCTTGGAAACTCAATGGAGTTGCTATGAGTCAGAATTGACTCAATGGCAGTACGTTGAAATATGGTGACAAGTTCAAGAGTCTCTACTACAATACTCATTTTCTGTATGTTAGAAATATTTATAATTTTAACCAACTGGTAACTAATAACCAGGGTTTCCTGTTCAAGTTATCTCCTCACCCTCTAAGGATTCCAATGAAAAGAATGGATTGGGGGCAAGGAGGAAATTTATAACAATGAAGAAACTGAGAAAGTTAAACAAATTTCTAAATGCCTGAAAACATATAAAAATGTGCAGACAAAAAAAAAAAAAGCAAATCAATTTCAAAAGAAGGGGCTCTAAAGTTTAAAAGACATAACCCACCAATTGTAGTGCATGACCTTATTTACATCCTGATTCAATTAAAATTAAAAAAAAAAAATTGACATGGCAATTTGCTTATATAATGACATTAAAAAATTATTCTACTGGATGTAACAATGTTATTGTGATTATATTTTTTGAAAGGAATCCTTGTCTTTTAGAAATAAGTATTAACATATTTGTATATGAAAATATATTTGAGGGTTGGTTAAAACTAATGGGGTGAGGTAACAGATAAAGCAATATTGACCAGATTGTTAACTTTAAATTGATTTAGCCCAGATTATGTATCACTCTCTAGTTTTGGATAAAGGGTTTATCTCTTAAAAAAAAAAAAATAGTGAAAGACAGAAAATTACAACCAACAACCTAGGACAAGAGGGGAGTGTGCAGCAGAGGCAAACACTAAATGATATGGTCCCAACAAAACACTAGAGAGAATCCTTAGATGGGAGGTATAAAGGAAAAATTAAAATTTTTCCATGAGAAAGGTTGAGTCAGGGTCCTATTTTTCTCTTCGCCTCCCCCATCCTCCTGAAAGTGAAAAGAGAGCACATATCTAAAGAAAATAAACACAGTATTTGGAGAGACCTAGGCCTCTTAGGTTGAACACTGGCCCTGTTCATTTTGGCCTTTAGAATATTCCTGGCCTAACAGCCAGCTCTCTATCTACTCACAGTAAAGTCATGAGACATACTATGTGTACATAGCTCCCAATCAGCCTCCCAATTTCCTCATCTTCAACTATCAATAGATAACCAATACCTCTAAGACATGCAGGGTGATGGGGGGGAACTACTAAATAGCATAAAGGAAAAAGACAAAGATACGGAAACATAATCCTGAGGGCACAAAAGAACTTAAAATTTGCAGATATTTTAGCCACAATCAACCTTTGGAATAAAAATCAATTACCAAAATATAGGGGTCAGAAAATAAAGGAAATCTCTCAGAATAAAGAGTAGGAAGACAGATGAAAAATACGAAAGAGATGTCAAAAAAAGAAAATTCAGGAGATCCAAATCCAAACCAAATGAAAGATCTATCAAAAGAATAGCAGTAAAAATTGACTCAGAAATAGAGATAAACGAATCTTCAAACTAAAAGAGTTCACCAAGTACACAGGAAGATGATCCATACCTAGGGATATTCTGATGTAATTTTAGAACATCAAGAATAAATGGGGAAAAAAAATAGTGTGTACATATATATATATATATATACACACACATACGCGTTAAAGCTTCCAGTGACAGATGTTGTTGTTGTTGCCGTTGTTATTAGGTGCTGTCGTGTCTGCTCCAACTGATAGCAACCCTACGTACAACTGAAAGAAACACTGCCCAGTCGTGTGTCATCCCCACAATCCTTGCTATATGTGGTAGTTATGTTTGTGTGTCAACTTGGCTGAGCCTGGTCGAGTGGCTGGGCAGCTGGTGCTAGTTATTCCCCATAATGAGACTGGCAATCAACTCCATGGTGGGATCTACCACAAGCAGCTAAGTAGCTGCCTTTGGGATGTGGTTTGCTTCTTGTACATAAAGAGAAGCCTTGGGAATGGTCTTGAGCCTATGGCACGCTTGGACTGTGCATGTACCTGTGTCTCTGCTCAGCAGCCTGCTATGCTCTGCCAACCTTAGGACTTACAATGGACTTAAGTTAATGGCCTGCCGTGTGGTTTGGTAACATCGGGACTGTGCCTTTTTACTTGCCAACCTTGGGGCTTCTCAGCCTCAGCAGCTGTCTAAGTGAAGAAATGCCTCTGGCTCCAGTAGGCTGGGAGCAGGAAGCAGAGCTGGACCCCAAGGTTGAGGGGCTTTCACCCAGCCCCTAGAGCCTGGCACTATGAACCTGGACTTAAAGCCCCAAACTGTAAGAGAACAAACTCCTGTTTGTTAAGGCCATCCCATTTGTGGTATATTTCCTATCAGAGCGGTACTAGGTAACCATAACACTATACTTGAGCCAATCGTTGCAGCCCTTGTGTCAATCCATCCTGTTGCTTGTGCTCCCCTTTTTTGCTTCCCCTCCACTCTACCAAGTATGATATCCTTCTCAAGGGAATCATCCTTTCTCATAACATGAGCAACCAAAGTAGATAAGATGAAGTCTGGCCATCCTCACTTCCAAGGAGGACTCTAGCTGCCTTTCTTCCAGGCCAGATTTGCTCATTCTTCTGATATTTTCAGTATTTTATACCAACACCGTAATTCAAAGGCATCAACTCTTCCTTGGTCTTCCTTGTTCACTATCCAGTTTTCTCATGCATATGAGGCAACTGAAAACACCATGGCTGGGATTAGTTGCACCTTAGTCTTCAAAGGGACATCTTTGTTCTTCAACACTTTAAAGAGATCTCTGGCAGCATATCTGCCCAGTGCAATATCATGTCTGATTTCTTTGCTGCTTCCATGGGCATCTGTGAATCCAAGTAAAATGAAATCTTTTGACAACTTCAGTTTTTCTCTATTTATCTTGATGCTTGCTTATTGGTCCACACTTGTGGGGATTTTTGTTTTCTTTATATTGCAGTGTAATCCATACTGAAGACGAAGTCTAATATTTATCAGTAAATGCTTCATGTCATCTTCACTTTCAGCAAGGAAGGCTGTGTCATCTCTATATCACAAGCTGTTAAGGAGCCTTTCTCCAATCCTGATGCTTCATTCTTCTTCATATAGACCAGCTTCTTGGATTATTTGCTCAGCATACAACATTGATGCTATTCCCCTCTTGATTTTAACCCATGTAGTGTCCCCTTGTTCTGTTCAAATGATAGCCTCTTGGTGTATGTACAGGTTTCTCATGGGCACAATTAAGTGTTCTGAAATTCCTATTCTTCTCAATGTTATCCATAATTTGTTATGATCCACACAGTCAAATGCCTTTGCACAGTCAATGAAACACATATAAACATCGTTCTGGTATTCTTTGCTTTCAGCGAAGATCCTTCTGACATCAGCAATGATATCCTTCATTCCATGTCCTCTTCTGAATCCACCTTGGATGTCTGGAAGTTCCCTGTCAATATAATGCTGTAGCCATTTTTGAATTATCTTCAGCAAAATTTTACTTGTGTTTGATATTAATGATATTGTTTGTTAATTTCCACATTCTGTTAGATCACCTTTCTGTGGAATGGGCACAAATATCAATCCCTTCCAGTCAGCTGGCCAGGTAGCTCTCTCCAAATTGTATCTGTTTGTTGAAACATCTTAACATGCATTTCATCAATTTCTGGAGCCTGGTTTTTCACCAATTCCTTCAGTGTAGCTTCAACATCTTTTTTCAGTACCATTGGTTTTTGATCATATGCCACCTCCTGAAACAGATGAACATTGACCAATTTTTTTGTACAGTGACTCTGTATTCCTTCCATCTTCTTTTGATGTTTCATGCATCCTTCAATACTTTGTTCATAAACCAAAAAAAAAAAAAAAAAAACTTACTGCCATTGAGTCAATTTCAACTCATGGCAACCCCCTTTGGGTTTCCAAGGTGGTAAATCTTTAGGTCAGCAGATTGCCCAGTCATCCTTCTGCAGAGTGGCTGGTGGATTTGAACCACCATCCTCTGGTGAGCAGTCAAATTTCTTAGGCACTACACCACCAGAGCTCCTATTCTGTCTATAGCATCCTTCAATAAGGCAACTCAAGGCTTGAATTTTTTCTTCTGTTCTTTCAGTTTGAGAAATGCCAAGCACATACTTCCCTTTTGGTTTTCTAATTCCAGGTCTTTGCACATTTCATTATAATACTTTTTTGTCTTCTTGAGCTGCTCTTTGAAATCTTCTGTTCTCCTCTTTTATCTTGTCATTTATTCCATTCACTTTAGCCACTCTCCATTCAAGAGCAAGTTTCAAAGTCTCTTCTGACATCCATTTTGGTCTTTTCTTCCTTTCTTGTCTTCTTAATGACCTTTTGCATTCTTCTTGATGTCATCCCACAACTCGTCTGGTTTTCAGTCACTGGTGTTCAATGCTTCAAATTTATTTTTCAAACGGTCACTAAATTCAGATGAGATATAATCAAGGATATATTTTGGCCCTTGTAGACTTCTTTGAATTGTCCTTAGCTTCAACTTGAACTTGCATATGAGTAAATGATTGTTCCATAGTTAGCCCCTGGTCTTGTCGGTCTCTAAATTCAGATGAGATATAATCAAGGTTTTATTTTAGCCCTTGTAGACTTCTTTTAATTGTCCTTAGCTTCAACTTGAACTTGCATATGAGTAACTGATTGTTCCATAGTCAGCCCCTGGTCTTGTTTTGACTGAAGATACTGAGCTTCTCCATAACTTCTTTCCACAGATATAGTCAATCTGATTCCTGTGTATTCCATCTGGCAAGGTCCATGTGTATAGCTGCCATTTATGTTGTTGAAAATAGGTATTTGCAATGAATAAGTCATTGGTCTTGCAAAATTCTATCACATGATCTCTGATGTCATTTCTATCACCAAGACCATATTTTCCAACTAACAATGATTCTTCTTTGTTTCCAACTTTCACATTCCGATCACCAGTAATAATAAATACATCTTGATTGCATGTTCGGTCAATGTCAGACTGCACAAGTTGATAACAATACTCAATTTCTTCATCTTTGGCTTTAGTAGTTGGTATGTAAATTTGAATAGTATTATTAACTGGTCTTCCTCGTAGGAGTATGGATATTATCCTATCACTGACAGCAAGAGATAGAAATAGGTAATCTCTACAAGTAATATCTCTGCTCGGATTAAATAGATCTACACATGGTCCCCAAAATATATCTTGTGTTTATATTCACCAGAATGTTATTCACCCTTCTCTCCACCTATCCTTCCCTACTTGTCTTTAAAATTAAAATTCAAATCTTGTTCCTCTATGAAACTTTCATAAGTAGTTTATATAAAGTGATCTTACCCTCTCCTACACCATTCATTTGACATTCACTCTGCATTACCTTGTGTCATTTCTATAACTACTACAAGCCACCTGTCATCTCTTGGAATTTTATTTAAATTGTTGTTTCTCAGAAAATAAAGATTTGATCCTACAATTCTTTTAAAAATCTTCCAGAGGACCATGGATACAGAAAACATCAAAGGCCATATGTATCTAAAACTAGTTCCTAGGACACATATTAACTTCATTAACTGCTTACTAATTTTATTTACTAAATTTATGATCACGATTTATATTGACATTCATCTCATTAAAGGTCAAAGAAAAATCAGTTCAAGGAAATTTTAGAGAGAAGAAAAACATAAAAATGATACAAAGTTATCTTATTTCCAAGCCCCCACAAACTACAAGTTATATTTTCTAACTGCAAAGTAGTTATCCTGAAGTGTACCCAACAATAGTTTTTAGCACCTTATGGCACCCAGCCCAAAGAAAGAGTATAAAAGGTTACTTTATGGAATGAGATGGGAAGGTGGCAAAGATCACTGTCTTTACTATTAAAATTATTGTCTGATGATGAAAACCAATATCCATGCTAGCAGCTGCCTACTCTTGCTCCAGATCAATAGACTTACATAATAAACAAAATTTCAAAAAAGTCTGGATCTAAAATATTTTACACATGAGAATCAAGTTCTAAAGATTCCATCCTAGGGTGAAAATGCCTATTACCCTAGTGTTCTCAAACATTTAGCACTTGTTAGAAGAGACAAAGGATGAGAAAGCTAGGTGGTTACAGAAGTATTATGAACTAGTAGTATTTAAAAAAGAAAATAGGAGGGGGGAAAAAAACATGACCTACTCAAATTTTGGAAGCTTTAATACTGTGTTCTTTAAAAAAAAAAAAAAAAAAAAAAATCTGCCCATGAATTCAACATACATGAAGAAATTTCTTAGGGAACGGAATATAAGTATTTATGAATATTTTTCCAGTTATAAGTTTAAATCAAGTTATATGTCTCCTGGTCCATATGAGCTAAAAGAATACTGGCTATTAGTACCATATCCTTTCTTTCTTTAGCTTCTAATAGGTAGTTCAGCAGGCAATCAAGATAACAGAGATGGTCTATGTTCAACCTATAATTAGTTGTGAACTACTGTGTACCAGAAGTTCTAGGAAATAAGGAAGGAGGTTATTTAAAGAGTATTCCCTTGCTGCTGGAGCTCTGACTAGTGAAGTGCTAGGCTTACTTCCTCACAGTATCCCCCAGTTTACATTTCAGAAAAAAGTAAAGGCTGGGATTCTAGCCTTTATGAACATCAGTCTCATACAAATTGATAGTAAGCACTCCAAGTCAAGTACACTGTTACTCCAGATTTCATTTAAGGTATGTTTCATTCTTTCTAGGATTATAGGTGTATGTATATACATATACACCTTCCTGACTTCTAGATATTGCTATTTTAAAAATAACAAAAAATACCCTCTGCCTTCTACCAATCTGTTACTATTTGCAAATATGGTACACACCAAACATTAAAAGAAAAGGAGTAACAAACATGCCTCTTTTGAAAATATAAATACATTTCTAGTCAAATAAAGTTTGAATACAAAATTATTAAGGAATTATTAAAAAGCATAATGTGTTCTGCCAGTTTTCTTTACCATACCTTTCACTATCTGCTTTATAGTTAATACCAGATCTTGCTGAATCTTATTTTTATAGCTATGAGTACAAATGTAAAGCCACTGGATTTGACACTTGCTATTCATGATCATTTTGGGGGAAGGAAGAAGGGGTTATTATTAATATATCACTTCAATATAAATGAAAATTTCTGTAAATATTATTCTTATATAAGGCAGTATTTTAAAATTAATTTACAGATGTTCTTAATAATATTTTCTGTAAGATGCTACAATTGTTCTACTTTTTAATTAAAAATATTCACTGAATAAATTGTTTAAAAACTCACTGGCACCTGTACTCTGGAAAATACACAAATTCTTTCAATTAACCATGACAAGGAAATCTTACAGGCTTTTTAAGAAGCAGAATCTATTTGTCACCAAGTAAAAGGTGATGATTTGGGTAGATTTACAGGGGACAATTATGTTTCTCAAATACAACTTGCAATTTATTTGGAAATCCAGTTAAGAAAAAGAATAAACAATATCCTGAGCTTAATAAAAAAGAAAGTGAATAAGATATAAATGTACTTCTTTTCCTTTCAAGTAATCTTTAATAAGGAAAATTATGTTTTCTTACTTCAGACTACAGAATCAATAGCTTTCTATTTCAATTCAGAGAGTAATATTTGAACTGGCCCATATAAGATAATGAAAATACCAACCTCTAGATTTAGAAAAATTCATAAAATGCAGTAACTTTAAATTCCGTGTTTGAGTTGAGCCTTTTATTTGATTAACAAAAATACTCACATGTGTGGGTTTTGAACTCCTGTAGGATTGGGATTCAGAGTAAACCTTGCTGTAGATTTGAAAGGTGGATTTGCAAAATTCAACTTCAGTGCTTTGCGTTTACCTGAGAAATAACAAATAAAAAGTAAAAGTTTCAAGTACTATAAAATAGGTGCCAATCTGAGGGCATAAGAAATTCACAGCAAAAGGCAGAAAAATAATTTGTTTTAACATATGATTAATATACTATTTTAAAAGGCAACAGAATTTCTCAGAATTAAAAAAAACGATCTTTGATACACCATAAATTACACTTTATGTTGCAATATAACAGATAACAACACCCAGTACTTTTGCAAATGAAAATCCAAATATAAAAATCATTTATTATAGCAGATATATGAACTATTAAAATATTACCACTTTCTAGTGTTATATTTTAATGTCTTCAGCTTAATAAAAATAATTTTGCCTTAAATTTAATATAAACAACTAAGAATCTAAAGCACTCGCTCAACCTTAATGGGCTAAAACTGCAATTATACAGTCAACTTCTAGTTAATAACATAGATATGCAAATAATAAATTTATCTAAAGCAGTTTCTTAGGGAAGAAGAACAGAGGATTGAGTTATTTATATTGATTGTTACACAAATGAGTATGTCCATTCCAGAAAATTTAGAAAAGATAAAATGAAGGTCACATAAAAATCCCCAAAATAACTCTCATACACTGCTGGTAGGACTGTCAAATGATACAACCACTGTGGAAAGCAGTATGGCGATTCCTTAAAAAATTGGAATTAGAAATACCATTTGACCCAGCAATTCTATTACTAGGTATATATCCTAAAGAAATGAGAACTAGGACACGATGAGATATATGCACACGCCCATGTTCATTGCAGCACTATTTACAATAGCAAAAAGAGGGAAACAACCTAGGTGCCCATCAACAGAAGAATGGATAACCTATCAAAACTACGGTACATACACACAATGGAATATTATCCAACCCTAAAGAATAACATAGAACCTGCAAAACACCACATAACGTGGATGAACTTGGAGGACATTGTGCTGAATGAAATAAGTCAATTACAGAAGGACAAATTCTGTATTAGCCTGTTATTGTAACAAGTCAAGGAACGGTTTATATATGGAAGGATATTTTCTTTGTTGGTTACCAGGGGTGGGAGAGAAGGGGAGCGAACACTGTTAGATAAGTAAAGACGAGTATTGATTGGGTGAAGAGAAGGGCAATGTACCAAATGTGAGTAAGCAACACAGTAGCAATGAGGAAGAGAAGACATAGAGAGGTGCATGGGAGGTACAGACAACAAAGATGAACCCCTGTGCACACACAGTACTGCATTGTCAGTGAAGGCAAACATGGATATACAGGTGGACAGATGGGTAGACAGGTTAAACTATCAGGTATGTCTATGCAGGGGGGAGTGTGCCCATGACCATGTATAGGGTTGGCAGACAATGTTTCTACAAGTGTATTTGTATGCTCTGTAAGAATTCCTAAGTATATAGCAGAGCTGACAAGGGACAAGGTTGTTGTCACTTCCTGGCCACAGCCAACTACCTAGAGGAGGTAAGTAGTTGGACATGTGGGCTCGGGACCATAGTTGCAGGGGACATCAAGCTCAACTGGCATAACATACTACACAAAAACACTGTTCGACATCCTCATTTGGCAAGTAGTAACCGGGGTCTTAAAAGACTGTAAGCAGCCATCTAAATGCAACGATGGGTCTCTCTTCATCCAGAGCAAAGAAGAATAAAGAAAACCAGACACATGGAAACAATCCAAGTGATTCTCACCATGTGATTCTCAGCGTACATGACTATGAGACCAGAATAACTAGACAGTGCCCAGCTACCACTGTCAACCACCCGGTCAGGGATCTAGGTATGAGATCCTGGATAGAGTGGAACAAAACTCAAAATCATTAGGGGAAAAAAAGGGACCAGGTTGGTCAGTCTGCTAGAGACTGGTGGAATCCCTAAGACTCTTGCGGTCTGGAATTGAACCCACTCCTGTGGCTTCTAACCAAACAAAAGACAGGCATATGAACTAAACATTTACATTAAGCAGATACACTTCTCAGAGAGATCAATCATGGGAGAATAGAGAGATTTGTATACACAGGAAGACAGCTCAAGGGGCAGGAGGGCATGGGAGGAAAGAGGACGAAGTAGGAGGGGAGCTGTTGCATTGTGGGAAATTGCAGTTAATGTCATGAGACAAAGTATATGTGAGCTGCTGTATGGAAAGTGAATTTGCTCTGTAAACTTTCACCCAAATTACAATAAATTTTTTTTAATCAGCAAAATAATCAGTTTATTTCTGTTATACACTTTTTTCTATACAAAGATATAGACATGTATTTTTTTCTCTAAAACTGAAATCAGACCATAATACTGTTTTTATAACATGATTTACTGACCACATTTATTTCAAGGTCAATAAATCTTCCAAGATTCATTTACTTAAAATTCTACTATCTGAATACTTTTTAACTGAGTTTGATTTTTAGGCATTTGTTGCAAATCTTGTTTACATGTTCCTATTAAGGATAGTTTTTCCAGTATGCACTCTTAATGGCTAAAGAGCTCAAACCATGGAATGGTCTGTCGTGGCCAAGGTTGGGTGAAATGAGAAGTTCAGCCCACTGATGGGAAGTGGTTCCTTTCTGTGGAGGAGGCAGATCTGTTGGTCTAAAGCACCTGGGCTCCAACTGTACATCAAAAAGGTGTTCGGGCAAACATGAGGAAATGTTCACAATCATTAGCCATTAGAGAGATGGATATCAAAACAACAATGAGATACCATCTTGCCCCAGCACAAATTGCAAAGTTCAACTAGACAGAAAATAACAAATGCTGGCGGGGATGTGAAGAGATTGGGACCCTCATACACTGCTGGTGGGGCTGTCAAATGATACAACCACTGTGGGAAACAGTATGGCGATTCCTTAAAAAGTTGGAATTACAACTGACCCAGCCATTCCATTACTAGGTATATATCCTAAAGAAGTGAAAGCCAGGACAAGAAGAGATATGTGCACACCCATGTTCATCACGATACTATTTACAATAGCAAAAAGATGGAAACAACCTACATGGCCATCAACAGAAAAATGGATAACCAAACTATGGTACATACACACAATGGAATGCCATCCAACACCAAAGAATAATGTAGAATCTGCAAAACACTGCATAATGTGGATGAACTTGGAGGACATGATGCTGAGTGAGAAAGTCAATCACAGAAGGACAAATACAGTATTAGTTCATTATTGTAAAAAGTCAAGGAAAGGTTTAAAGGAAACCTTGTTGTTTACCAGGAGTGGAAGGGAGGGGAGGGGAGGAGAAGGAAGAGAACACTGACCCATGTCAAAAAAAAAAAAAAAGAAAGATTGGGCAATTTATGTATCTTTCCCCTGAGGTCTGCAGAGAGTAATTATTCTGTGCTTACTGAATTTGGGTTTAAAAAGCTAATTTAAAAAAAAAAAAAAGCAAACCCACTGAGTTGATTCTGACTCATAGTGACCCCCACTGGGTTTCCAATGTGGTAAATCTTTACACAAGTAGATTGCCTCTTCTTCTCTCCACAAAGTGGTTGGTGGGTTTGAACCACCAACCTTCTGGTTAGCAGTCAGATGCCTTAGGCATTGCACCACCAGAGCGCCTTAAATTTGTCCTATACAAAATGGTCTCATAAAGCTGTTAAATTCACTTGACTACCTTTTAAATAATTTTCTATCTCAAATTATTTCTTAATTTCAGACTGTTTGCCATAATTTCTGGTTTGTTACCAATATTTTAGCATCACTGCTTCTTAACCTAACTTGCTTTGAAGTAAAACATCAAGAGTTACTTTGTGAGAAGCATTTCAATACATTTTCTGTTAGTCAGCCTCATCTCACAAATAGATATGCTCTGTTCTGTGGTTTTTGCACATGCATTTTCCTGTGTGGTCTTCAAGTGTGTACAGGGACAAGATAAAAAATGAAGTTGGAAAACAAAATCATACATAGCTAGGTAGGCAGGCTCCAGCTAGAAGCCGTGAGAAATTCTCAGCATATGAAATGTAAGACAAAAAAAAGTCTCAAGCTCTTTTGGCCATCCCATGGCTTTTAATTAAGTGATGCTGTTGTTATTGTTACGTGCTGTCGAGTTGACCCCGACTCACAGCAACCCCTCCTTGGGTTTCTGAGGCAGTATCACTACAGAAGTAGGATTGCCCAACCTTCCTTCCAAGGAGTGGCTGGTGGGTTTGAACAGCCAGTCTTCTGGTTAGCAGTCAAGTACCTTAGGCACTATGCTACCAGAGCTCCTTAAGTGAGGCTAGCGATCTGTATTACAGTATCACAAAAGTCAGAAGTAACTGTAAAGCTACTCTGAGGACCTTTATCAACACTATAGATATTTTCATCATTGTCATGATTCAGTATTCTTTTCCTCATTTACCTATGGCACCATCAGTTCACTTAACTGACTTAGAAATTGTTCAGAAGGTTTAAAAATTCTTCAAACAAAATAAATCACATCAGTATCCTAAAGTGCCTAAATGTGTAAAAGGCACACTAACACAACTCTCAAAACTCTACACTAAAATAGCAAATGCAAACACTGAATATAAATTTACACCTAAAATATATTTATAATTTAATTGCTCAGGCAATTCACTTCCTGTTAAGAATCAGAAACATATAGGGTAATTAAACATATAGGGTATTGCCTCAAATTATTAAATTTGCAAAGCATGAAGGAAAACCAGAAACTATGTTGAATATTTCCTAAGATCTATTTAATCACTTTTGGAGAACACTGTATAGGCACATAGTGTTCATGAAGTAGTATTTTACTACAGATAATGCAGTATTTTACCTTTAGTGAGTACACTGGTCTTATGATAATAGAAAAGGTCTCTTTAGAGTTCCAAAAAAGTTGCTAAAAAACATGGATGTGGACCCAATCCTGAAAACTAGAGTTATTTTCATAGACCTTGAAACTTTTAGCTTTTATAATAAATCCCAAGCTAAACAATAGGAATGTAATCTGAAATTTAGAAAGAAAATGAAGAGTTTCAAGATTTTCCTCTGGGCCAAAGTAACAACAGAGCACTCTTCCATTTAGCCAAAAAGAGCTCTAATTCACTAACAGCAAAGTATAATCACAAATTTCAACGAGCTCAATAGCCACAAACTTTCCAAATCAAAAGTTGAAAACTGCTTGTCATACGATATGTGTTTGAAACCACCTGGCATATCACCCATGATCTGCATGTGGTAAAAAATTGATAAAAGACTAAGGTCATAAGCAAGAGAATGATAGAAAAAGAATCACTGTAAAAACAAGCCAAAGTAAAATACCAAAACTGGCACTTTCTTCAAAAGCTTAATTTGAGGGTACAGTAGCCAATCTTTGCAGGCAAATAATAAAACATCTTATTTTTAAATAAATTACTACAATTAAAACTTACCCAAACTGGGAGATCCTAGATAGAGTGGGAGAACAATGTGGAACAAAACTCAAAATCATTTAAAAAATAAAAAGGACCAGTTTACTGATCTGATAGAGCCTGGTGAAATCCATGATACTACGGCCACCTGCTGCCATTCAGGTCTGGAATTGAACCCACTCCTGTGGCTTCCAGCCAAACAAAAGACAGACATAAGACCTGAACATTTACATTAGGTAGATATGCTTCTCAGAGAGATCAATCATGGGAGAACAGAAAGGCTCTTATGCACAGGGAGGCAGCTTGGGGGGCAGGAGTGCATGGAAGGGAAGGACACAAGGAAGAGGTAACTATGGGGAGGAAGTGGGAAGAAAGCTGTTGCATTGTGGAAAATTGTCATCAATGTCACGAGACAAAGTGTATGTGAACTGCTTTATGGAAAATGAATTTACTCTGTAAACTTTCACCTAAATCACAAAAATTCAAAAAAAAAAAAAAATTAACCCAAACTAGATTTATACATATACATATACATACACATACATATATACATATATATATACATATATATATACATATATATATACATATATATACATATATATATATATATAGGAGCTCTGGTAGCATAGTGCCTAAGGCACTTGACTGCTAACCAGAAGGCTGGCGGTTCAAACCCACCAGCCACTCCTCGGAAGGAAGGTTGGGCAATCCTATTTCCGTAGTGATACTGCCTCGGAAACCCAAGGAGGGGTCGCTATGAGTTGGGTTCGACTCGACGGCATATAACAACAACAACAAATATATATATAAAATACATACACACCCATAAACAGATTCTACTTTTTCAGCAATGCAGTCATAAAAAATAAATTGGGTTCTTTAAAGTCTTATTTATTTCAAACACGAACAAGCACACATCTGACTTAACTTACATAAAGCAGATTTAAATGCTTTGTTCTTCAGAAACATCTGCAATTATCTTGAAGACAGTCCAAGTATATATTCTGAGCATTCACTAACAAAATATATAATTCTGTAAAAGTCCAAAGCCTCTCAAAATAGAGATAACTCGGAGCCTAAAACAGTGCCAGAAGATCCTGCATAAGATCAAGTTACATTGCCTATTTTCAGCTGTGCACCCCAACTCTCCAAATGAACACATAATGCAGTCCTGATGAGGAGAAGGTAACTAAATCTTTTAGGAGCTCTGGTAGCATATTGCCTAAGGATAAGTAAAAAACTCAGAGGGAAAGTTAGAAATTATTCACTGTGGCAACAGCTGCAGTATGACCTATGATGTGACCTTGGTTGAAGTTAAAACTGCCAGTCTTCCCTTGATTCCTGTGCATTTTCTGAGCCTGATTTTCTAATCTTCCTTTGACTCTTTAAACTACAAAATCATGTTCCAGTATATTCTTTTTCTGCTAGATTACCTAGAATAAGTTCTACTGTTTGTAACCAAGATTTTGACTGATAAAGAAAATCTTATCTGTCCTTATCTCATCACATTTCCAAAGCACTGCTCTATTCCTTACGGCAATAATCCCTAACATTTTTTATGGGATGATTTATACAGAAAAGGAGGGTATCTGTTCATTATACTGCAAAGAACAGCTGGCCCAGAGGCTGTTGGCCTGGGAGCTTCAGCAGCTTCAGGTCCCACCCAGCCACTCCAAGGATTGAAGGGATCAATCTTTCTGCACCAACCCCGTAATTCTGATTTTAAAGCTGTGTCTTAGGAGAACATCTACTTAATATAGTTAACATCTCAATACTACCCAAAGAGATATACAGACACAATGCAACCCTGATCAAAATTTCAACAGCATTCTTTACAGAAATGAAGAAACTAATCTTCAGTTTTACATGAAAAGGCAAGAAACCCCAACTAAACAAAACAATTTTGAAAAAGAATGAAGTAGGAGGCCTCATACTACTTGACTTCAAGATATACTGCACAGTCACAGTAATCAAAACAGGTGGGTACTGGTTTAATGGTAGACACACAGACCAATGGAATAGAACTGAAAATCCAGAAATAAATCTAAAAACATCTATGGTCAGTTGATTTTTGAAAGGAAGCCAAATCCAATAAATAGGGAAGGAATACTTTCTTCAACAAACAGTACTGGAAAAACTGGATTTCCACATGCAGAAAAATGAAACAAGAGCCACACCTCACACTATACACAAAAATTAATTCAAAATGGAACAAGAACCTAAATGATAAATCTAAAACCATAAAGTTCTTAGAAAAAAATAAAGGAAAAAAGTTTTGGGGCATAACTTTTTTCATTGATAGATTATCGAACATAGTAATGAATGCATGAGCAACAGAAAACAAAACAGACAGCTGGGAACTCATAAAAGTTAAATACCTTAAATTCATCAAAATATTTACCAAAAGAGCAGAGAAAACCTACAGACTGGGGAGGGAAAAAAAATCTTTGTAAACAGAAAAACTCGTAAGGATTTAATTCCCAAAATACATAGAAAATTTCAACAACTTAACAACAAAAAGACAAATAATCCAATTAAAAACTAGGCAAAGGACCTAACAGATACGTCATCAAAAAAAAAAAATTATATATATATATATATATATGGCCAACAGACACATGAAAAGATGTTTAATACCATTAGCCATCAAAGAAATATAAATCAAAACCACAATGAAATACCATCTTACTTCCACTAGGCTAACTCACTGCCATCGAGTCAATTCTGACTCACAGCGACCCCTTTGAGTTTTTGAGGAGGTAAATCTTTACAGAAGTAGACTGTCCCATCTTCCTTGCACGGAGTGGCGGGTGAGTTTGAACCACCAACCATCTGGTTAGCAGTTAAATGCCTTAGTCACCATGCCATAG
>NW_006921786.1:4058054-4066026 GCF_000298275.1 Orycteropus afer afer | reverse complement strand
GAGGGGAGGGGAGGGAACACTGTTAGAAACGTAGGGGTAAGTATTGATTTGGGTGAAGAGAACGGCAATGTACCAAATGTGAGTGACCAACATGGTGACACTGAGGAAAAGGAAGACATAGAGAGGTACATGGGAGTACAGACAACAAAGATGAACCCTTTTGCACATACAGTACTGTGTGGTCAGTGAAGGCAAACACAGGTATACGGGTGGACAGATGGGTGGGCAAGCTGAACTATTAAGTATATCTATGTAGCAGGGACAGAAGGAAGATGGGGCAATCTACTTCCGTAGTGATACTGCCTCGGAAACCCAAGGAGGGGTCGCTATGAGTCGGGTCCGACTTGACAGCACATAACAATAACAACAATGTAGCAGGGAGCATACCCAAGACCATGTATAGGGTTGGCAGACAATGGTTCTATAAGTGTATTTGTATGTTCTGTAAGAATTCCCAGGGGTATAGTAGAGCTGACAAGGGTCAAGGTTGCAGTTACTTCTTGGTCACAGCCAGCGACCCAGAGGGAGAGAGTAGTTGAACCTGTGGGCTCGGGACCAGAGTCACAGGGAACATCAAGCTCAATTGGCAAAACATACTACACTTTAAACACCTCCTGCTTTGGCGACTAGGATCTTAAAAGCTTGCAAGCAGCCATCTGGATGCAATGCTGGGTCTCTCCTTGTCCAGAGCAGAGAAGAATGAAGAAAACCAAAGATTCATGGAAACAATTAGTCCTCGTGACCGGTACACCATGCGATCCTCAGCCTATATGACTGAGACCAGAAGAATAGATGGTGCCTGGCTACCACTGTCAACCACTCAGAGGGGGATCTATGGAGGAGATCCTGGATAGAGAGGGAGAGCAATGTACAACAATACTCAAAATCATTTGGGGGGTAAAAAGAAAAGGGGAAAGACCAGGTCTGCTGGTCTGATAGAGCCTAGTGGAACCACTGAAGACTAAGGTCCCTAACTGCCCTTTAGGTCTGGAATTGAACACACACCTGTGGCTTCCATACAAACAAAAGACAGGCACATGAGTTGAACACGTACCTGAGGTAGAGACACTCCTTGGAGAGAACAATCATGGGAGAAAGAGTGGCTGTTTATGCACAGGGAAACAGTTCAGGGGGCAGGAGTGCATGGACACAGGGAAGAGGTAACCATCAGGAGAAAGTGGGAGGGGAGCTGTTGCATTGGGGTAAATTGTTGTTAATGTCATGAGACAACGTATGTGTGAACTGCTGTATGGAAAGTGAATTTGCTCTGTAAACTTTCACCCAAATCACAATTTTAAATACAGAGAGGGAGAGAGAGAAGGGGGGAAAAAAACAATACTCCAAATGTGCTCATTACAGCACATTTTAACACTTTCATGAATTAAATAGGAGCCCCTAGTGGTGCAAATAGTTATGTACTTAGACTAGCCGAAAGGTCAGCAGTTCAAACCCACCCAGAGGCACCTTGAAAGACAGGCCAGGCAATCTCCTTCCAAAAGGTCCCAGCCTCAAAAACCCTTTGCAGCAGTTCTACTCTGCATACATGGGATCACCATGAGTCAGAAATGACTAACAACCAACATAACTAACAGCTATGATATTACTTACAAGTTTTAAAACCTAATTGAAAAATCACTTAAATGTTCAAGATGAAGAAAGAAAAAAACAGGCAAAAGTTTGTCTAACAGCTTTTAAATCAAGAAAATGTATTAGCAAGAAGAAAGGAATTCAGCTTGTTTTGTAGATTCATTTAAACTACTGTTCTTGTGTTGTTATGTGCCGTTGAGTCGGACCTGACTCATAGCGACCCATCCTTGGGTTTCCGAGGCAGTATCACTATGGAAATAAATTGCCCAACCTTCCTTCCGGGGAGTGGCTGGTGGGTTTGCACTGTCAGCCTTCTGGTTAACAGTCAGATATGCCTTAGGCACTACGCCACCAGAGCTCCCGTACTACACAAAAGCATTGCTCTAAATCCTTCTTTGGTGAGTAGCTACTGGGATCTTAAAAGCTTGAGAGCAGCCATCTAAGATGCAACTATTGGCCCCTCCTCATCTGGAACAAAGAAGAGGGAAGAAAATCAAAGACTCATGGAAACAATTAGTCCAAGAGACTACTGGAACACCGGACACTCAGCCTATACTACCCTAAGACCAGAAGAACTAGATGGTATCTGGCTACTACTGCCAACCACTCAGAAAGGGATTAAAATTGGAGATCCTGGATAGAATGGAAGAAAAATGTGGAAAAAACTCAAAATCATAAAAAAGAACAGGCTTATGTGTCTGATAGACTCATGAAATCCCCAAGACTATGGATAGTCACCCTTCGGGCCTGGAAATGAACTCACTGGCATGGCTTGACACTGGCATGGCTTAACTTTCAGCCAAATGACAGGCCTTCGAGGTGAACAAATACATCAGGGACGTGCACTCCCTAGAACAATGAATCATGGGAGAGTACATGGACACCATCTGTGCAGGGAGAAAGCTCAGAAGGAAGGAACGCATAGGAAAGAAGGGCACAGGGAAAAGGTACCCAGAGAGGAAGTAGGAAGAGAGTTGTTACACTGTGAGGATTGCAATGAATGTCACACACAAAAAAAATGGGTTATGAACTGCTGAATGGAAAACAAATTTGCTCTCTAAACTCCCACCCAAATTAAAGTAAAAAGTTAAAAAAAAATAACAATAATAATAATGACTTTTATCATATATGAACCGTATGTCAATAAAGCTGTTATAAAAAAAGGAAGAGACAAGACTGACTGCATTATCTCATGCTATTACTAAATCCAATAAAATAACAAAGGAAAAGCAAAATTTTTTCAAAAGAATGAATGAATTTACTGCATATATATAATTTTATATAAATTTTAATTAAGACAATTTGAAAGGTCTTTCCAAATCCACTACCACGGAGTCAATTCCGACTCATCATGACCGTACAGGACAGAGTAGAAATGCCACATAGGGTCTCTCCAAGGCTGTAAATCTGTACAGAAGCTGACTGCCTCATCTTTCTCCCACAGGGGTGCTGGTGGGTTCAAACTGGTTAGCAGCCTAATGTTTTAACCACTATATGACCAGATCGCCATCAAAAGGTCTTTAGCCTAACCCTTTACCACTAGATGGTACTCTTAAATGACAGTAAGGCTAAATTTTACTGATCATTGGTAATGACCACTGGAGACAACCCGCATTCAAATTAAACATATGAACTATTTACTCTTTATTGCTTCAAAGCACTAGAAGGTAAGCAGCTTTCAGGTAACTTGCACAACCTAAAGCAGTAAAATTACTAACAGTATTTTTAAAGTTAAACTTTATTTCAAAGATTGTTTTCCCCAATTATAAAACACCCTCAAATGTATGTTGTTGTTGTTGTTATGTGCCATCGAGTCGGCCCCGACTCATAGCTACCCCTCCTTGGGTTTCCAAGGCAGTATCACTATGGAAGTAGGATTGCCCAACCTTCCTTCCGAGGAGTGGCTGGTGGGTTTGAACCGCCAGCCTTCTGGTTAGCAGTCAAGTGCTTTAGCCACTATGCTACCAGAGCTCCCCCTCAAATGTATAGCAATAATTTAATAACTGGGGAAAGGGGCAAAAATTAGATAAAATGCACATCATTTTTAACTAGTAATTAAGAACACAACATTTATCTATATAATAACAGCTCCTTCCTCTTCAGGTATACAAACAACATATAAGCATTAGTACTGTTCACATTCAGGATCTGAATATTCATCTGGATGCCTTTGACCATTGGAAATTAAACTGCACCATAGTGACTAAGTACTTTTCATAACAGCCCTTGGTAACTTATAGGAATTCAAGTATCTCTTGAATTAAAGAATAATGCAAGCTTATGTTTTTGACTTAAAACCATTAGGACAAATAAGTCCCAATAGGAGGGTTTCATTGTATTTCCTGAAGAGTCCAATTTATTGTTTCACTTTTTACTCATTAGAACAGACAGAATATGCATAACTAGAGAAGCCCTGGTGGCGCAGTAGTTAAAACCAAAAGGTTGGTGGTTCAAACACAATAGCTACTCCATGGGAAGAAGATGTGGCACTCCGCATCCTTAAAAGATTTACAGCCTTGAAAACACTATGGAGTAGTTCTAGTCTGTCCTATAGAGTCGCTATGAGGTGGAATCAACTCAACGGCTGAGAAGTTAATTAGCTTCTCAAAACAAATTAGCCAGGGAGAGACTTCCAGTAAGATGGCAGAATAGGCAGACAAAATCCACAGACCCTCTTCAACAGAAAAGAGAAACCAATTGACAGAAAAGATGATCCTGGAAGCCCTGAGCTTTGAAAGGAAGCATACAGAAGTGGATTAGGCACGAACTAGTGGAAAAACCTGAACGAAAACAGTGAGTACGGAGATGATCGGAGCAGTGGACTATCAGCTACTGTGACAAGACCGAAAGCCTGAATATTTCCAAGTGGTGTTGGCACCTGAGAATTGACGTAAAGATCAGCCTTGGTTGCAAAGGGCTGCAGGAACGACTGCACTGGTGGCCTATGACTAGGAAGGGAAACAGCAAGGAGGGAAACATACTGAGTTGTGGATTTTCAGCTCTCTGGAGAGCACAGCCATTTTGATTGTTTACACATGGTGGTCATTTTGGATATTTAAAGTGACCAAGGCTGCAGCCATTTTGATTGTTTACAAGCAGTGGCCATTTTGAATATTTAAAGTGACTGAGGGTGCAGCCATTTTGAATGTTTACAAGTGGCAGCCATTTTGGATATTTAAAGTGACTGAGGGCGCTGCCATTTTTAATGTTTACAAGCAGCAGCCATTTTGCACACTTAAAGTGACTGAGGGTGCAGCCATTTTCAATCTTTACAAATGGTGGCCATTTTGTATTTTAAAGTGACAGCTTTCTCATTCGAATTCCAGGGACCTAAGAATAGGCTTCATTTGCCAAGGATGGCGCAGACATACAGGAAGCAGATAACAGGAAAGGAGACAGGTTGTGAGTATATAAGTGCTGCCAACTAGCAAACAGAGGAGCACAGAACAGTACCCTGCTTACATAGATAACATACAAAGAAAACAAAATAGTGGGCAAGTCACTCCAACATACAATCACCAATTAAATATAAATATAAAAACATCACAATGCCATGAAGAAAAGAGAGCATCACAGTCCACACAAAGAAGCAAGATAAAGCAGGAGAAACAAGGGACCAAGATACAGACCCAAAACACATCCCTGAGGAAGATGCAGCATTGGAACTCCCTGAAAAGGAATTCAAAAGAATTGTATTTAGGTACCTTCAACAAACTGAGAGACAGATCAAGGAAAACAGTGACAAAATCGAGGAACACACAGAGAAAACCCTAGAACAATTTCAAAAGACAATATAAGAACAAAATGACAAAATAAATGTAAAATTAGAAATGATACAAAATCTACAGACAGAAATCCAGAAGATTAACACAAAATTTTCATAAATAGATAATTCATTGAACAGGCAAAGGAGTAGAATTGAATCAATGGAAGACAGAATTAGTGAGACTGAAGACAAATACCTCAATATTTCTTTGGAAAGCGATCAATCAGAAAAATGATAAAAACAAAATGAAGAAAGCCTGAGGTCCATGTGGGATACCATCAAAAGGAATAACCTACATGTCATCAGAATTCCAGAACAGGAAGAGACAAATAAAACCACAGAGAAAATTGCTGAAGATTTGATGGAAGAGAATTTTCCTGGTATGATGAAAGATGAGAATATATCCATTCAAGAAGTCCAACGAACCCCAAACAGGATAGACCCCAAAAGAAAATCACCAAGACTTATCATTATCAAACTCACCAAAACCAAAGACAAAGAGAGAATCCTAAAAGCAGCACAGGAAAAATGAAAAGTTACCTACAAGGGGCAACCAATAAGACTAAGCTCAGATTTCTCAGCAGAAACCAAGCAGGCAAGAAGACAATGGGATGGTATTTATCAAACTCTGAAAGGGAAAAATTTCCAACAAAGAATTATATACCCAACAAAATTGTCCCTGAAATATGATGGAGAAATTAGGACATTTCTAGATAATCAGCAATTAAGGGAATTTGTTAAAACCAGACCAGCCTTACAAGGGATGCTAAAGGGAGTCCTTTGGACAGAGAACTAACCACAGCAAACAACTACTGACCATTAACATACATGATGACATAACCCAGAAACCAACCCAGTTACAGAAGTATTCAAAGTAAATAAGCCTACAAGATTGTAAACAGCGAACTAGAGACATCAATTAACAAATGAAGACAACTACAAACCAAAAAGAGGGAAAAAACTGTGTAGTTACAGAACTTCTAAAAGGTAGAGAAGTCAAGACAACTACAAGATAGAATGGACTATTCTAAACTTGGGAAGAAATTATAAATCACAGAGTAACCTCAAAGAAAAAGGATAAACTTTCACATCAAAATAAAAAAGAGGACCAGTACAAATATTTAGCAAATAATAAAACAATAGCAACGAAGGAAGTGATAACACAATTCATAAACAAAATGAACTCAGCACAGAATATTATATGGTACAAAGAAATCAACACCACAAAAAAGCACTTAAGAAAATGACAGAAACAAATTCATACTTGTAGATAATTACACATCTGACAAGGTATTTATCTCTAAAATTTATAGAAAACTCCAATACATCAACAACAAAAAGATTAACAATCCAACTGAAAAATGGGCAGAAGACATGAATGGACACTTCACCAAAAAAGGATATCCAGGCAGCCAGCAAATACATGAAGAAATGGTCATGATCATTAGCCGTCAGAGAGATGCAAATCAAAACAACAATGAGATACATCTCACCCCAGCACTAATGGCAAAAACAAGACAGAAAATGGTGGATGCTGGCAGGGATGTGGAGAACTGGGGCTCTCATATGCTGCTGGTGGGACTGTAAAATGATACAACCACTGTGGAAAATGGTATGACAATGCCTTAAAAAGTTGGAATTAGAAATACATTTGACCCAGCAATCCCATTACTGGTTACATATCCTAAAGAAGTGAGAGCCAGGACAAGAACAGATGTATACACACCCATGTTCATCACAACACTATTTACAATAACAGAAAGATAGAACAACCTATGTGCCCATCAACAGAAGCATGGATAACCAAACTATGGTACATATACAAAATGGAATACTATGCAACCCTAAAGAATAATGTAGAATCTGCAAAGCACTGCATAACTTGGATGAACTTGCAGGACATTATGCTGAGTGAAAGAAGTCAATCACAGATAGACAAATATAGTATTAGTTCATTATTGCAAAAGGTCAAGGAAAGATTTATATATGGAAGGGAACTTTCTTCGTTGGTTACCAAGGGTGGGAGAGGAGGGGAGGGAACACTGCCAAAAAAAAAAAAAAAAAAGCAACGATCCATGTCACTTTAGTTTTGTGTATTTCACTGTACATAAATTATATTTCAATAAAATGCATTAAAAAATAAATTAGCCAGAAGAGTTTACTACAGAAATGTTCCTAACTGATAGAATTTGATGATACATAAAGTAGTCAGTTACCTTTTGGCTTTAAAAATTCTTCACCAATTCCACGGTATTTGGTATTTTTAATTGTACTGAATTGCAGGACATATGATAATCTTTCATATACTCAACTGACTTTCCAATTTTAATGCTGCATTACACTACTTTTTTTTTCTATTTTAATCCACAGTCCAAATTTAAATTAAAATTCAGCTGTGTTATTACCAAAGCAAGTAACAGATAGAAAATGGATAAACAGGTATCTTCTACACAAAGGAAATACTGTATGTGTAGAAGCATTAACCACAGCAATATTAAACTTTTCTCACCAACACTGAGTTGGGTCCAACGCATAGCGACCTCTTCTTGGGTTTCCAAGGTGGTATCACTACAGAAGTAGATTGCCCAATCTTCCTTCCAAGGAGTGGCTGGTGGGTTT
>NW_006921786.1:4011521-4057954 GCF_000298275.1 Orycteropus afer afer | reverse complement strand
GGTAAAGTGGCCAAAAACCAACCAAACTCACTCTTGTCAAGTCAGATCTGACTCATAGCAACTCCTCTTTGGGTCTCCAGGGCAGTATAACTACAGAAGTAGATTGCCCAATCTTCCTTCCAAGGAGTGGCTGGTGGGTTTGAACTGCCAGCCTTCTGGTTAGCAGTCAAATGCCTTAGGCACTGCGCCACCAGAGCTCCTAACATCCAACGAGACTCTTTGAAAGCAAATGAGTGATACCGCCCAACTTTAAAAACATTTAAGATATGAATGAAACATTCATTTCTTAGTGGACACGATTAAGAATTCTTTGTTACCCATAAATGTATTCTACAAATCTGACTTTTTAAAAGGTTAGGATAGAATAAGAATAATCAAGAGGGTGAACAGCACTAAAGCAGGTTAAGTTGCATCCTTACCCTTACAACTCTGTGTAAATACATGAGAATATCTTGACTGAAATTTCACTGCTTTGTTACTTATAAATTATACATTCTCCACATCCAAGGAAAGAAAATCACAAGGTCAAGTCAGTTTTAGAGTATCATAGCTGTAATCTTACAGAGGGAGCTCTGGTAGCATAGTGCGTAAGGCACTTGACTGCTAACCAGAAGCTGGCGGTTCAAACCCACCAGCCACTCCTCGGAAGGAAGATGAGGCAATCTACTTCCGTAGTGATACTGCCTCGGAAACCCAAGGAGGGGTCGCTATGAGTCGGGTCTGATTCGATGGCACATAACAACAACAACAACAACAATCTTACAGAACTAGATTTCCAGGTCTTTCTTCTGTGGTTCTTCACTGGTTCTTCAACTTCACCAAATAATGTAAGAATTATTACTTCACTTGGCTTTTGGTTAGCCACCAAGATTAACAAATTTAAAAGTTAAAAAAAAAAAAGCTTGATTAATGAATAATAATATCTCATATTCCAGGGCATAAAGAATAGCCAGATGTACCATTTTTATTCTCTCACTATACAAAAGACCATAACAGATGGTTGCATATAATGTATGTGCATATATACACATACTTTTATATCTTTCAACACTGGTACATTTCAGTCAGAGATTACCAACGGTAACTCTAGAACTTGCTCTTGATGAGATGTGCCACACAAACTTTGGTTTTTGGCCAACTAGAGCCACTATTTGAAGAGCCCACAAATGTTTAGAAGTAAGAGTTAACCTAACCCAAATGAAATAATTTAGACAAAATCATTGTTGGATGCCAAAACCATCAGGTGAAAGGCTAATGGGGAACTTTACAGCATATGGAGCACAATGATGGCACTTGAACCCACTGATCAATCTTACCAGGAGATACAGGTAGAGATTATGTCTTCTGATGTGATACAGCACGAAGTACACGTACCACATACTAAGTATTTGTCCCAAAAATGTGAATTTCTATCTGTTCATGCTTCTATATCTACCTACCAACCCACTGCCATCAAGTAGATTTCGACTCAAAGCAACCCCCACTGGGTTTCTGAGGCAGTAAATCTTTACAGAAGTAGATCAGTCTTCCTTCTGCAGAGTGGCTGGTAGGTTTGAACCGCCAACCTTCTGGTTAGCGTCAAATGTCTTAGACACTGCACCACCAGAGCTCCTTATCTAACTACCAGTTAACATGAAATACATAGCATAAGGGAAAATGTTAAACACCACTGAAAGGATGTAATTAGGCTATAAATAACCCACTTTAAAAAAAAGACAAGGGGGAGAAAAAGAGAGAAAAGGGGAAATTACTATAGATTTAAGAAACCTGGGAGACTTATTAACCAAATGCAATGTGCGAACTTTGTTGGAATACACACTGGAAGAAATCAACTGCAAATAGGGCATTCATAAGCATTTGCAGAAATCTGAAGATTGAGTGGATAATGACATTAGGAGATTATGTATTTAAAAGTCCTACTCTCTTATGAAGGAGCTCTGGTGGTGTAGTGTTTAAGACATGTGGCTGCTAACCAAAAGGCCAGTGGTTTGAACTTACCAGTTGCTCCACAGAAGAAAGATGAAGTAATCTGCTTCCATAAAGATTTATAGCTTTGGAAACCCAATAAGGGTTGCCATGAGTAGGAATTGACTCAATGGCAGTGAGTTGAATAAGTTTTACTCTCTCAGAAAGAGCCCTGATGACTCAGTGGTTAAGTGGTCAGCTGCTAATCAAAAGGTCAGCAGTCTGAACCCACCAGCCACTCCACGAGAGAAAGATGTGGCAGTTTCTTTCCAAAAAGATGTAAAGCCTTAGAAACCCTATGGAGCAGTTCTATCCTGTCCTATACGGTCACTATGAGCTGGAATTGATTCAACAGCAATGGGTTTAGTTTCTCCCTTAGGAAACATGTGACTGACATATGTAGATAAAACAATGATACTCAGGATACACTTTAAAATATTTCAGCAGAGACAGAGGAAGGGAAAAGGAACAAATGAAACAAGATGGGCCATATGTTGATAATTACTGATGCTATGTAATGGGCATATGGGGGGTTACTGTACTATTCTATTTTTATGTATATTTTAAAACTTCTATTATTAAAAGTTTTTAAAAATTAAAGAATGTTTTTTCTTCCACCTCTGCCAAAAAGGGAGGTTGATGACATAAACCCTTTTCTAAAAGCATCAACTCATTTGTTGAAACCGTCTGCACAGAGTCTGTTCTCATGCAGCTCATGGCTATAGCAACTTACTCACTCACTCCCAAGTCTCCTGACCTACTAATCTTGTTCAGCTGTCTCCAGGCACACAAATCATTTGAGAATCCTGAAGCAATTCATTCCTCATGTCTATCCAGGGGAGGAGAATTTTTGTTTTTGATCAACATTTTACCCTAGTGGTAGATCCTCTAAATCCCTAGCTTCAGTCACAGGAAGGGATCTTTCCATATAATGTTCACTAAGTCTTACTAGGTAATCTTGTGAAACTCTCCATGACCAAGAAAAAATCAGAAATGATATACAATGTAGACTGAAATAATCATTTCCAAGTGAAGACCCCTCAAAAGGTATTTGTTTTGCAAAGGGACTGGTACACCAGGTAATC
Organism: Orycteropus afer afer; assembly: GCF_000298275.1. Lineage (NCBI taxonomy): Eukaryota > Metazoa > Chordata > Mammalia > Tubulidentata > Orycteropodidae > Orycteropus > Orycteropus afer. The sequence goes on along the minus strand of NW_006921786.1, from coordinate 4,054,904 downwards.
CTCAACCAATATGACTATGAGACCAGAGGAACTAGATGGTACCCAGCTACCACTGTCAACCACCAGGACAGGGATCTATGCAGGAGATCCTGAATATAGTGGGAGAGCAATGTGGAACAAAACTCAAAATCATTAAAAAAAACAAAAAAAATGGGGGTGGGAGGGCCAGGTTTGCTGGTCTGATAGAGCCTGGTGGAACCCCTGAGACTATGGCCCCTAGCTGCCCTTCAGGTCTGGAACTGAACCCACCCCTCCCACTCCTGTGGCTTCCAGCCAAACAAAAGACAGGCATATGAGCTGAACATTACATTAGGTAGATATACTCCTTGGAGAGATCAATTATGGGAAAAAAGAAGGGCTGTGTATACACAGGGAGACAGCTTGGGGGGCAGCAGTACATGGGAGGGAAGGACACAGAGAAGAGGTAACCATGGGGAGGAAGTGGGAGGGGAGCTGTTGCTTTGTGGGAAATTGCAGTCAATGTCATGAGACAAAGTATATATGAACTGCTGCATGGAAGATGAATTTGCTCTGTAAACTTTCACCCAAACCACAATAAATTTTTTTTAAAAAAGGCATTTCATTTGGAAAATTATTCTGCCAAGCACCCACTGTTTTCCTTCAAAGATCAATAAAATACTATGGTTTATAGCTTGTACGTGTAAGCAAACCAAAGTTACACAGTTCTGCCATTCACTAGCTGTATGCCTTTGATAAATTTACCTAACATCTCTATACTTCAGATCCCTCACCTATAAAATGGAACAATAATAATTATTAAACCTATCTATACAATAAGGTTGTTGTGTGAACTAAAGGAGACAATATAAAGTGTTTAAAACAAGGTTTGGCACAAAGTAAGTAAGAGTTAAGTGTTATTATTATTATTACTACTATTATTATTATTATTGCTACTCCATAGCCTGTCTGTACATGTTCAATCTCTTAAAGACCACAATGCTCTTTAGAGTAGGCAACATTTTTAATTCTTCTTTAAAGACCCCAGTGCTTATTACCACTGGTAGCGATATAAATTTCCTAAATGTTACATTTGTGCCTCTATTTCCTTATCTTTACAAAGGGTTCTCTAAGGGGAGTAAATATACTTTCATATCTTTAATTTTCATTTCTGATCAATGTTAACTTGGTGTTCTACCTACTAAGAAGATGAACACCAAGATGGTAGTCACAAGTTTCCTACAGTGCATCTCCTCACCTAGATACCTGTGTCTAGATCTGAAAAGCACTGATAAAACTGTACAATGAGAACTCAAGTATTTACTATACCTTTTGAAAACCACCCTATATTTACAAGTCAAATTCAAAAAACCACTTTTGTTAACTGGGGATTCAGGTGGCAATACTCTCTGAAAACTTTCCACATCATTTCTATCTTGCATCTGTTAAATCATGAAAACTATGTCAAATATCCCTTTTTTGCAGGTTGTTCAAATGACACAGAAAAGGAAACTTACAGCAATGTGGAAGAATCACTATTTAAATTTTTTCTTTTTGAAAAATCTCACACATCAAGCTTCTCCAGATTATTTTTAAAGGTGCTGGTGCTGTTAGAAATTTTCCTTCTTGTTGCAATAAAAATGATTTTTTAGGAAGAACTGATGTTTCTACCACTTCCAACGTCAAAGATAACTAGATAACGTTCCTTTTAAAATGGTAGTGGTAGTGGTGTTGCTAGGTGCCACTGAGTCATCTCCGACTCATAGCAGCCTCATGTACAGGAGAACGAAACACCGCCCGGTCCTGTGCCAGCCCCATGATCCTTGCTATACCTAAGCCTATCACTGCAGCCACCATGTCAATCCATCTCATTGAGGGTCTTCCCCTTTTTCGTTGTCCCTCCACTTTGCCAAGCATGATGTCCTTCACCAGGGAATGGTCCCTTCTGACAACATGACCTAAGTAGGTGAGACGAAGTTTGGCTATTCTTGCTTCCAAGGAGCATTCCAGCTGCACTTCTCCAGGACAGATTTGTTAGTTCTTTTAGCAGTCCATGGTACTTTTAGCATTCTTCGCCAACACCACAACTCAAAAGCATCGACTCTTCTTTAGTCTTCCTTTTTCATTGTCCAGTTCTTACACGCCTGCCTATGAGGTGACTGAAAATACCATGGCTGTGTCAAGCACACGTTAGTCTTCAAGGAAACATCTTACTTAGCTCTTCAGCACGTGAAAGAGGCCCTTTGCAGCAGATGTGCCCAATGCTATACAATGTCTGTTATCTTGACTGCTGCTTCCATTGGTGTTGATTGCAGAACCAATATAAAGCCTTTGACAACTTCAATCTTTTCTCCATATTGAAATGGTGTAAAGGGAAATATATGACATAAAGAGAATAGGTGACCCATGACTCTACCATAATTTTGGAGCTTTAATTCATACAGAAACTGTGTAAGATAGACTTTCCACTGGCAGTTTATCATGTCCACACAGGTAATGATGATATACTGGATGCTAAGATTGGGCGATCTACTTCCATAGTGATACAGCTCAGAAACCCAAAGAGGGGTCACTATGATTCAAATCTGACTCAACGGTATTAAGTTTGGTTTCTGGTATTCTGATTTGTGGCTAACTTTATGAGAGTCTCATTTTTCAATTAGCTTCAGTATCTGTGTAAATTTAAATAAACCCTGTTAACCTCCAATAGCAGCAGATACAGTCATTTTGTTTCTCAGGATTACTGAAAACTCAACCGGGTTTAATATTTTCCAAATGACAAAATTTTTGTCATTAGTTGTAGACTTTTGCTACGTAAAATGGGAAATCAGAAAATTTATTCAGCTCAGTTTTCTAAGCTCTCAGTTTTAAATGCAAGACAGTGGGATCTTCTCTCTGCTGTTCCCCATCCTCCCTGGCTTTCTATATATAACTCCATTAAAGTCAGTTCTCTCTTCAGTAAAACATCAGCTTTTATAGATCCTTTTTATCAGTCTAGTAAACTTAATAATACCTTCCCCAAATCTCCAGGAAAAAAAATCACAAAATATGCTTACTCCTCTTTACTGACTTCTTTTTATCATTATTAACTTAAAAAATAGGGATACTTATTTAAAAGGAAAGTTTCACACTGAAGTGAGAATCCATGATTAGATTATCTCCATTTTTTCTTTTCTTTTCATTTGCATTGTGATTTGGGTGCAAATTTACAAAGCAGATTCATTTTACTCTGAACCGTTCATGCACATGAACTGTTCCATGGCCCGTGCGGTGTAGTAAATTACTTAGTGTGGCTTTTCTACCCATAAGTCTTTGTAAACTCCAAGGTGGGATTTGCTATGAGCAACTGAGGAGCTCCTGATTGCTAAAGTTGTCCACCTGGAGTATTTCTGTTGGGATTGGCACAAAACAATGTTCTGAGAGGTTCCCACTCTCTCTCAGGTGCTTAGAGTTCTGACGCTATGATTGGCTAGTTTGACCACTCTGCCGGGCTCAAAAGGAAGCCTCCTAGAGGTAGAACTCTCTCTGACTGCTGGTTGAGGAAGACATGCTGCTGAAAGAGACACAAGCTCCTGAAAGAGACACATGCTGCTGGGAAAGAGACGCAAGAGACACGCATTGCTGAGACACCGAGGGACATGCACTGCTGGGGGAGAGACTGTGAGAGACTTGGCTGAGAGACGGTGGGCTGGGAGAGAGACTGAGCGTTTTTTCCTGAACTTGAATTGTAGCCTGGTGCTTCCCTACTAAACCTCATAATCTGTGAGTTCTGTGTGGCCACTGCAGTGAATTATTGAACCCAGGAGAGAGGTGGTGGGTGGTTTGGGAGGAACGGTTGGAGAAAGGGCTGGAGGGAGGCAGCATGTCTGGCCTCACAGGAATAGGCCTTGGGCTATTGATGGTGATTCTGTCTTCCTCTTGTGGGATTAGAGGAGGTCAGAACATGTGGCCTCCTTGTCCTTTTAGCAGCCCAATTACCATCCCAACAATAAAAAGCTCTAACATCAACTACCCTTTCCCTATGCTTTTCTTATATATGCATTTCTGTCTGTCCAACTTTCCCTCTTTGCAAATGCTGCCCTTCTGATGTCTCACAGTTGCTTGATTCAAGGGGTGCATCTCTCTAGGGTAGGTGGGTGCATCTCCCTGGGGTAGGTGTTCTACTTGTAGGCCTTTCCATTGTTTGGCTGAGTGCTAATCCATGGAAGAGAGTCCAGTTCCAAGCCCAAAGGATACCCCAGGGCCATAATCTTGGGGGCTCCATCAGTCTCTATCAACCAGTGACTCTGATCATTTTTGTGTTTTTGAATTTTGTGGTGTATTTTTTCTCCCACCCTCATCAAAATTGGAAAATTTTGATCCCTTCCCAAGTGATTGGCATTGGGAACCAGGCACCATCTAGTTCTTCTGGTCCCAGGGTCATAAAGGCTGAGGTCTCTGTGGTCCATTACATCCTTGGACTAATTGTTTCCAAATGACTTTGATTTTCTTCATTCTTCTTTCTCCAGATGGGGGAAAACCGATAGTTGCATCTTAGGTGGCCACTCGAAAGCTTTTAAGACCCTAGTCACTACTCACAAAATAGGAAGTAGAACAAGATTTTTATGCACTACTCCAACCCCATCCCGTTGCTTCTATAACGTGTAAAAAATATACTCAGCCAAATATATCCATGGTCATGACTTTAATTTTTAAAATCATGCAAATCACAGAATTAGATCATGAAAAACGTACCCACACCTGAGCTTCTCACCTGTCTATGAATTTACCTATAGACTAGTGTTTGCTGCCACAGGTGATGCACGTGTATTTGCCTCTGTTGTCTATATCTTTTGTGCATGTTTCTGTGCCCTCCTTTTCCCTACTGTCACTGTGCTAGTCACACACTTTGTGATATTGCCTTTCCCTTCACCCAAATAACAAATGACTCTTAATTAGTAAGAAATTTTATCCATTTTTCCAACAAATACATTGATGTGCTGTGTAACAAAAAATAATCACTATCTGTAGTCTAAATTCTATTAGTGACATAAAGGGTAACAGCTCTGAAGCATGTAATTTTCTAAATCAAGATCCTGTTGCTATCAAACATTCCTGAGAAATACAATTTGTGAAAGGAATGAAATTTTTTAAAGCCACTAAAAGTACAAAATGTAAACCTATAGAAACTTAACATTACCCAAAACTTTGAGAGTCTAAGAAATTTTCAGTCATGGGCTGATTAGACACTGAAGTATAGAAAAGAAAAGTCTAGAAGTAACCTAGTGCAAAAACTAAGTAGATAAATAAATATTAGCCAAATTCAAAATTGGAGCCCTGGTGGTACAACGGTTAAATGTCCAGCTGCTAACCAAAAAGGTCAGTGGTTTGAACCCACTGTTGGCTCCAAGTGAGAAAAGACCCGGCAATCTGCTCTTGTAAAGATTACAGCTAGGAAATCCTATGTGGCACTTCTGCCCTGTCCTATGGAGTCACTATGGGTCAGAACTGATTTGACAGCACACAACTACAAATGCAAAATTACTCTGATTTTTATGAACACAGGATTCTGTGTTAGTAATTTTTTGAAGAAAATTCCTATGCCCAGGGAGTCTTAATTCTCATCCAAATGAAAACAGAATGTTGATACACTAAGATAAATTTGACTTATATATAAAAGCATTTCTCAAAAAACTATGTTTCTGTGCAAATCACTCACACCCCAAAAAACGATGGTTTTATAAAGCAAAGAATATTGTCTATAAAGAATTGTGTTTTATAAGGTAGCTGATTAAGGCCACTGAGGTATAATAATTCAAACTTGGTCATAAGTCACACAAATACCATTACATCTACAAAAGCATTATCTCAAATGATAACTCAGAAATGAATTTAACAACCTTCTAAATGCAGAAGCTTTACAACAGAAAGACTTGTGTGCCCAAAGTATCCTTATATTCCAATTTCAGAAAACTTCAGTGGCCCAACAATGCTATCTTAATAAATATAACTTTATTATTAAACTTCATTATCTTAAGTAAATATATATTTTAAATAAGCATATATAGAGAGAGAGGGGGGAAAAAAGGTAAAATGCACAAACTGTAATTTATAAAAAGGAAGATCATGAGGTGCAGAGTGGATTTTTATTGAATGTCTATAGAAATCTGGTTCCTGAATTCACTATGTAATCACACACACTGTGTATGTGTACATACACATACACACAGATGTCTCCAATAAAACTCCACTAACTTATAACAGGCAATTGTAGCAAACTGATTGGGACAGAGTGATGTAGCAATATAAAGAACAAAAACTATGTGAAAGTCAAACAATGGAAAAATTAATCCTTCAGAGCTTCCATTAGTCATCAGAATCATCTCACAATAAATCTTTTTTATTTGTGATAGAAAATTGAGTATTTGAACAGCAGTACTTAAATTTATTGGACTTTTGACAAAACCTTACTTTATGGTCCTATTTGCCCCATCCCCTCTTATAACTACTATATAATGCATAATTATTTTAACGAATTAAATGTACCATTAGCTTCTCTAATAGTTTTTAATCACTCTTAGAAACACTTAGATATTCTAACACAAGAGTATGCCCCAACAGCATATACTCAGCCTTGGTATTTGGTGAAATCCATGCTTCAGCAATTTCAAGCCCTTTACTTTTAAAGAAATGAGCCATTTTTAACATAAATATCAAGTTAATACTTGTATTCCAGAGCAAGGTGGAACACTGCCTTGCAAACATTAAAAAATTGTACTTTTAATTTTTACAAGCATGCAAATCACAGAACCAGATTATGGTAGTCAGCTTGTGTGTCAACGTAGCTGGGCCTGGTTGAGTGGCTGGGCAGCTGGGTGTAGTATTCCCTATGATGAGATTGGTTATCAACTCCATGGTGGAATCTACTGTGAGCAGCTGAGTAGCTGCCTTAGGGAATGTGGTTTGCTTCCTGTACATAAGCAGAAGCCTTTGGGAATGGTCTCTAGCTTATGGCACGCGTGGACCATGCATGTAGCCATGTCATTGTTCAGCAACCTGCCATGCTCTGCCAACCTTGGGACTTACAATGGACTTGAGTTAATGGCCTGCCATGTGGTTTGGTAACATTGGGACTGTGCCATTTTATTTGTCGACCTTGGGCTTGTTAACCTCAGCAGCCAGTAGCTGCCTGAGTGAAGAGATGTCTCTAGCTTCAGTGGGCCGGGAGGGAGCAAGAGGTAGAGCTGAAGCCTAAGGTCCAGGGGCCTTCACACAGCCCCTAGAGCCTGGCACTTTAACCTTGGACCTAAAGCCTCCAAACAGTGAGAGAATAAACTCCTATTTGTTAAGGCCATCCCATTTGTGGTATATTCCCTGTCAGAGCAGCACTAGGTAACCAGAACAGAATTTGGTACCGAGTGGGGTGCTGCTCTGACAGAAACCTAAAATGTGGAAACAGGAGTGGAGTGCATCCTTGACCCAAGTGGCAGAGAGACCCCAGCATATGACATGAGAGACGGTAGGAGCAGAGCAAGAGACCAGCATGACAGACGGTAGGAGCAGAGCCCAGAGACCAGAATAAGAGACAGCAGGCAGCAGCAGAGCCGAGAGAACCAGCATGAGACAGCTGACAGCCTTATCATCCCATGGAAGAGAAAGCTTGATGCCTTTGGTTAGGCAGCTTACTGGTGGAGTGGGTTGCCTTCGGGCATTAGCTGGTAGAAAAGACCAGCATGAAATGAAGTAGCATGTTGGCCGGCCCATGGAGCAAGAAAGCTGGGGGCAGGAAAATTTCCTGTGGAGTGGGTTGCCTTTGGCATTAATTGGCAGAAGCGGAGCTGCCTCAGCCTAAAAGCCTTTGGGGGTGGAACCACCACAGCCCCCTAGGTTTAAAGAGCCAAGCCTTCACCAACTTGGTTCTGGAGTGTGGGTCTGCTCGTTCATGTGGACCAGTGGGATGGAGCCATAGCCACTGCCCAAGAGTGAGGGGGCAGGGTCACCATGCCCAAGAGGGAAAGGAATGGGGCCTGCCAGGCCAAGAGGGTGAGGTCACCACTTAGAGGAACTAGGGGACTGGAGACACCAGTGAGAAAGATCTGTACAGACACCAAGTTGAAAAGGGGTGGAATTGTGGTAGTTCAGTTTGTGTCAACTTGGCTGGGCCTGGTTGAGTGGCTGGGCGGCTGGATGTAGTATTCCCCATGATGAGACTGACAATAAACTTCATGGAGGAATCTACTGTGAGCAGCTGAGTAGCTGCCTTAGGGAATGCGGTCTGCTTCCTGTATATAAGCAGAAGCCTTGGGGAACAGTCTCTAGCTGATAAACTGTTTGTTAAGGCCATCCCATTTGTGGTATATTCCTGTCAGCGTGGCACTAGGTAACCAGAACACAAATCTTGAAGAAAATATTAATATATGTATGCAAAGTGAAAAATCATCTTAAAATATAGGGTCTGCTGTTGTGTGCTGTAGAGTCATTCTAACTCAGAGTGACTCTGTACACAGGACAGAATAGAACTGCCCCATAGGGTTTCCTAGGCTGTAATTCTTGTAGGAGCAGACTGTCAACTCTTTCTCCCCCAGAGGGGCTGGTGGGTTCCAACCACTGATCTTTCAGTTAGTAACGTAGTGCTTGATCACTGTACCACCAGGATTCCTTGAATAAACACTGTCTGCTTAGAGGTACATCCCTAACCAACTCCTAGCTCCTCTCCTCTAGCTCCTCTCTTCCCACGCCTTCCAGGGAATCGATGATGGGTGTGCTCCTATCCTCAAGCCTTCACAGCACAGGCAGCTCTACTTCCCTCAAAAGACAGGACTGACAACATTGCTGGATCCCTAAACCAGTCTTGGATTAGGAAAGCAGTGATCATGAGACCCATAGCACCCCTTAGGTTTGTTCTTTCTCACAACACAATAGCAGGAACAAAGATGGCTAGTGCACATCTGCTCGTGTACCACCACCACCCCACCCCGCAGGGTTCTGCTATCAATCAAGTAAATGGTGAAGTTTAAATCATCAACTCCAGTCTACTACACTATAAGCCTGCTAAGGGCAGGGGTCTAGTTTATTCATTTCTGTACTAAGAATCTCACTCACTTCATGGTACCTAGGTGTCCAATGTGCTCATCTGAAATCAATGTATAAAAAAGTGTTGAATCACAAAAGCTGGAAATAAAGAGCAGGAGCTTCCCAAGGTGAAAGAGAAATAAAAAGAGATGTGACAAGTCAAAAGAAAGTAGCCATAGTGTAAAGAGATAGTTAAGGCAACCAAGAATGAGCACCAGAGGGGAATACAGACATATACCCCTCTCACCACACGATTAAGTTCCAATAGGTTCTGCTGTCCACGCCTCCTTTATTAGGATTCTTCCATGACTATCAAAGTAGGCAGCATCACAAACCTATCATTTCTATAACAATGGAAAAGGGAGAGGAACCATTTAGAAGGCCTAAAGGCATTTTCCAGGAGCTCTGGTAGCATAGTGTCTAAGGCACTTGACTTCTAACCAGAAGGCTGGAGGTTCAAACCCACCAGCCACTCCTCGGAAGATGGGGCAATCTACCTCCGTAGTGATACTGCCTCAGAAACACAAGGAGGGGTCGCTAGGACTATGAGTCGGATCCATGGCCCATAACAACAACAACAAAGGCATTTTCCTTCTACCTACAGAGCTGTTTGCAGACACTTTCTACACAGTTTTAAACTTAACATAATGTTTCTCTTGTTTTATATCCACAATAGGACTAAGTTAGAAAAAAGAAAATGTGGATATAGCTTTAAATATAAAAAGTCACCTTTTTCTCTTAAATTGGATTTTATACCAAAATATATGTAAAAGGTAAAAACTGTCATATTAAATACTGAGCAGAAATGATTTATGTTAAAATATAAATGAAGGCTAAAATGTATCTTATTGAATGCGTTGAAGTTAAAAGACAGCTAAAAGCTGTAACTTCATTATATGTAGATATATATAATTACTTTATTATTTAAGGCAAGAAAAGTAGTGATAATAAAGACCAATTAAAAACTTTTTATTCTAGGATCTAGCTTATCTCTATTTACTTGTTATATATTTTTATCATGGATGAACCACTTAAAAAATAAATTCATGCTAACTACATTTCAAAGGAAATCACAATGGTCAACCAATGGAAACCAAGCACTTTGATTCTAGGAAAATTTTTTAAACCATAGCAGAAATGTATTCTACAGTTTAAATTTTTTTTCCTTTGAACTAATTTACTTAAGATTGATATATGTCAAAGAGTGATCATCATTCTTCTCTAGGCTATGAATAAATAAGAAGCAGAAAATTAAACCAGTTATATTTTGGGATATTTCTGTTAACTGGAGAGTAGTTTCCTTGAGTTTAAATGCATTTTATACAAATGATATTTAAGTTTAAAACACATTTGTTCTAGCTTTATAAACTCTGTGGTTTTTTTTAATAGAAAACCTATTCTGTTTTCTATGAAGAATAGCGTCCTAATATGGGATGATTGAGGGGGAATAGTTTTGCTTTAAAGAAGAAGAATGCAAATGAATACTTTAAAATGAACTAATCTTGAAGCATGAGATCTGAGTATACAGTATTTTTTGCACTAAAATCTTAAAACTAGATTTTCCTTAGCTTGTGATTTAAATTACAGTTAAGTCTGAATACATCTTTCTCTTATTTCAACTGCTGGATTTTAAGTGAAAACAGAACAATTTACAATCCAAAATATAGCAACATTTTTTTTTTGGTATGTAGAAAAAAGAATGAAAAATGGAAGCTCTTTTAACATGAAATTGCCATGGTTGGTTAGTTGAAACAATAGTGGACACATTCCCAATACCAAGATGGATATGAAAAAAAATAAGTAGCATAGTATCATAAAATTTGTAGCTTACTTTGTGCCTTTTCACAGAAGTTTATCTGAAAGCCTAAAGTAAAAGAGATAAGTTCCAGTTCATTTACTGTAAATCAAACATACCAAAATTAGAACATGACATTACATTTTTATATTACATTTTGAATAAAACTAATTCAAGAACAGTTCAAATCACATTACCCCCAAATTACAAAGGCAACTATAACACATGGGCGTTCTTTAAAAACTCAGCTCTTCTAGCTGAGGTAAACTGAAATCCAGCTAAACTGTAACAGTTATACTACTGTCTTAAACTTTATTTTTCACTTCCATTCAATAAAAAAATAACTATTTGTCCTCGGAAGTTAAAGGTAACTTTCTGTTAATTCTGTCAAGTTTCTCAATGTTTTCAATCAACAGATTCAGAACTACTACTAGGTATTTTACCAACTCAAATAACTGATTTATAACACTGATCAGTTACTAACCCTAATTCAGTAGTTTAGTAGTTCATAAACTATGAAACCTAAACACACATCTTCCAGTCAATTAGCTAGCTGACTTCAAAATAAGAGGTACTGAAATCCCTCTAGAGTAGGCCTGAAAAAAGACAGTGTCCCTAGGAAGTGATAAGGCAGAATAAGACTTAAGAAGTTATAGGAAGAAACTTACTATTTCTCTTTACAAACATGAGGCATTTTCAAAATCCAATAGAATCTGGTTACAACTTATGCAAACACTGTAAACAAACAAGTGTAATTTTTTGTAAAATGTACCAGTAAAAGAAGCCATTCAAAACTAAAGCCATCTCAAAATATTATTCTACCTCCTGCTTTACTGGATGAGTATCTGGTCTACCTATGTTTGTTCACTACTGCTCTTGGGGGAAAAAAGAGAGAAAATAAATTTAAAATGAGTATCACTCAAGTCTCTATTTATACAAATTAAATCAAAACTTGTAAGAAAGAGTCAAGACTGAAGGAAAAATGGAAGTACTCTTTCCCATCCAGCTACCAAAATTCTTACAATTCTAAGGTAAAGATATGATCTGTAATATACTGTAACTAAAAACTGATAATGTATGTAGCTATTTTGACACAAAGGTACTTTCCCTTCCACTTCTCAGTCTTAATCCACCAATTAACTAACTACCTAATCATACTAATGACAATGCAGAGGAAGTGTGGATTAAGAGACTTCACAGGGAAGTCTTTGAGGCAAATCTGAAAGGTCAGAGTAGGGCACTGGCACTAATCTCTGTAGCTCAATGTTGTTGTTGTTGTTTACCGTCGAGTCGGGCCCTGACTCATAGCGACCCCTCCTTGGGTTTCCGAGGCAGTATCACTACGGAAGTAGGATTGCCCAACCTTCCTTCCGAGGAGTGGCTGGTGGGTTTGAACCGCCAGCCTTCTGGTGAGCAGTCAAGTGCCTTAGGCACTATGCTACCAGAGCTCCTATGCTACCCCAAACAAGCAGGAAGAATAGAATTCAGAAAGAAAATTCAGAGATTCCTGAGTCTTACAAGTCTCGAAAGTCTAAGCTCCTAAAAGCCAGACAGCAAAACGGCCCAAACACAAATCAGGAAAAAAAAGAAGTGGATCATGAGAAGCAGCAGTGCCGTAGAAGCACAAAAGAGCATCAACCATCCTTTAGAAGCAAATCTCCCAATGCATCCCCAACTCACTACCATCAAGTTGATTCCAACTCACAGCGATCCCCACTGGGTTTCCAAGCCTGTAAATCTTTATGGAAGCAGACTGCCTCATCTTTCTGCCATGGAGTGGCTGGTGGGTCCGAACCACCAATCTTCTGGTTAGCAGCCAAATATTTTAACCACTATGCCACCAGAGCTCCTTTCTAGTGGTAGATGGGAAGGTAAAATACCTTCTAGTACCAGAAGTGTGTAGGAAACTGATGGAACACTGAAACAACCTTAAGACTACAGTTATTCTTTTTTTAGCTCTAAGGCTGCTACTAGATAACAATAAGGAAAGGTGAAAGAAGAAATTAAAAAAAAAAAAAAATGATAGCAACAAGAATAAGAAAGGGAGCAAGAAAAATAAATTTAAAAGGCGTATGTGACTGAGAATGACAGAATGTGACCATCTACTACTTACAAACTCAGTTTAAGTGCTAAAAACTATTTCTCAAACCCTGAAGTTCTGTAATCAGTGCAGGAAGAATCCAACTAGCTATTCTCAACATATAAGTACAGTAAAACCTGCAGAAGCCCAACCTGTTAAGGCAGAAACCTGCAAGAGAACAACAACAACAAAAAAAAAAAACTCACTGCCATTGAGTCAGATCCGACTCACAGCAACCCTTCCTTGGGGTTCCAAGGCAGTATCACTAAGGATGTAGATTGCCCAACCTTCCTTCCAAGAAGTGGCTGGTGGGTTTGAACCGCCAGCCTTTTGGTTAGCAGTCAAGTGCCTTAGGCACTACGCCACCAGAGCCTCCTGCCAGAGAAGAAAAACTCAAATATTTTCCACTAAAATGAGTGAAAGAAAAGGGCTGTACCCTTTCAAAACTGGAAACTTGCAAGACCCCGGAAAACAAGGCAGTCCCATCAAGTTCCAGCTCTCACAGGTCTCACTGTACATGCCTGCTTGTTCTTTTTACTTTATTATAGATAAAGTGACCAAGTAAATTGATTCTGAGCCCTCAAATAAACATCTCTCTGCATTATTTCTCATTCAAAGAGTCCTGGTAACTGACCTAGAGACTACTGGCAATCAAGGTCTGAATTAAGTCAAAAATAAATGGCTCATCTTTTTTTCAGGTAATTCCATAATTTTTAAAATATTATCAATTAAATCAGGTATGAGTTATTTGAACTAAATCCTTCTATACCTCTGAAAGACCAAAAAGATGAAAACACATATATATATGAAAAAGATCTGCCAAAGTTAGAATTTATGTTTCCTTCCAAATTATAGGTTTGGAAAGTACCAAATTGCTCCACTAGTTCATTCACTCGAAGGGCAAGGAGGTGCAAAGGAGACTACCAAGAATCTTGTATGAGAAAGATGATAGAAAAGAAGTTGTGAGGAAATATCAATATCCTTGATATTTCAAAAAAACAAGTTTGTGGCTATGCTATAATGCCCATCACTATTCATTCACATATATTCGATTTCTGAGGTCTCCCTGCTCTCCTAAATTCTGGAGTTCCAGCTCCATTCATCTAGTTTAAGTCCTGGTGACTTATCTGTACCCTGGAACTTAATTTTATATGGTTCTCCACTTCAAGGTCCCTAAAAAGGGGGGAAGAGGGGTTTCCCCAATCCTTTTTATTTTACCTGGTACCAGGCAAATTTAATTTTATTAAATCTTAGACCCTCAAGAATAAATGTTCTTGTTGTTATGTGCCGTCAAGTCGGACCTGACTCATAGCGACCCCTCCTTGGGTTTCCGAGGCAGTATCACTATGGAAGTAGATTGCCCCATCTTCCTTCCGAGGAGTGGCTGGTGGATAAATACTGAAGTATATAAAGCAGAGTGTTAGTAAGCTTACAAAAGATATAAAGCTATGTGGAGCTTTTTGTTTATTTTGTTTTCCTTTCTTTTTCTGAGTCTCTTTCATCCTCTTTCTTCCAGCCCTTTTTCCTACATTTCCCCTCATTCTAACCCTCTTACCTCAATCTTAAGATCCCTTAACTCAAAATCTACAATTTACCATTTGTTTTGGCTTCCCCCCACCCCAAGTAAAGCCAGATAATCCTTATTAGTCTAAAAAGTCATCTAGGATATGACTAAGTACATATAAAATCAAAAATCAAACAGTATTTGATGTGTTAGAAAACAAAATGAAAAGGTCAGTAACTAGACAGGGTTCTAGTTCCAACAATGAAATTTAAACACATCATTTTACTTGAGCCCTAGTTTCTTCATTTATACATAAAATTAGGAAAAATATCAGGTAATCTCATCTTTGTAGGCAGTGGTGATTCAGTGGTAGAATTCTCACCTTCCATATGGGAGACCCAAGTTCTATTCCCAGCCATTGCACCTCAAGCACAGCCACCATCCATCTGCCAGTAGAGGCCTGTGTGTTGCTTTGATGATGAACAGGTTTCAGACCAATGCAGACTAGGAAGAAAAGCCTAGCAACCTACTTCCAAAAACTCAATCTGAAATCCTGTTGTACATGGGAGTCATTTGACAGCAGCTAACAAAAATCTTGTCTCACAGCTTGAAAACTTTGTGACTGAATCTAATTTTACTTGTCTAATGCCCTTGTGGGGTTTTGCAGTTACCACTTTTCCCCTTCCTCTGGGTTGACACAACAGTAGAGAACGTGGTACTCATGGTTAGGAGAGCAGGGGGCAGGAACATAAATGGTTTCCCACCTCCTCAGTAGTTCCATATGGCTTCCTGAACAATTTGGATGTTTGTACTACTGCAAATGCATTATACAGTATGAATCCACAATAACGTAAAGGAAATCAGAATTGCTTTACTGGGCCATGCCCATAGACCATCTTATCAAGTCTTCCATAGGCCACAAACAGGAAGAATATAGTTGTTTGCAGCCTTCCAACTTCAACCTCAAAACTCTGGCTTGTGCCTTAAACTGCAGTTACCCATAGTACATTACTTTGGTCCTAGTATCTATGGATTTATCTAAACTTGTCCTCAATTTGTATTTTCACTTAGCTTAAGTCCACAAAAATGAGTACCTGCTGCTGCAGCTATATTTCCTGTAGTTTTCCTTACTTTATCTTTCTCAAACATTTTATCCTTCCAAGTGGCAACATGCAGAACCATTCATGATTTTATAACTAGTAATCAAATCTTATGCTTGGTAAGGTGGAGGATCAACGAAAGAGGGGAAGGTCCTCAACGAGATGGACTGACACAGTGGCAGCAGCAACGAACTCAAGTATAGCAAGGATCATGGAGCAGGCGCAGGATTGGGCAGTGTTTCGTTCTGCTGTGCATAGTGTTGCTGTGAGTCCGAGACGACTTGACAGCACCTAACAACTAAAGCACTTGACTGCTAACCAGAAGGCTGGTGGTTCAAACCCACTGGCCACTCCTCGGAAGGAAGGTTGGGCAATCCTACTTCCGTAGTGATACTGCCTCGGAAACCCAAGGAGGGGTCGCTATGAGTCGGGGCCGACTCGACGGCACATAACAACAACAACAACAACAACAGCAATCAAATCTTTTCCACAGTTTCAATCCAGGACCTTGTCAGGGCTCATGTGCCACCTCTCATGGTCAATAACTACTTATTAACTCTTTAGTTATGTAACTAAATCCCATATTATCATCTCAAGCCTGTTCAATAAAGGTTAGTACACCCAGGGAAAGCAACTTCATAACTATGTCATCTTGGGCAAATATCTAACTGCTATGAGCCTCAATTTCTTCAATTGGGAAACAGAATAATATGCAAAAGCATTTTGTGAAGGTGAAATGTCCAACCAACAGCTTAGAACAGAGTAGGTTATTACTATGATAATCTTTATTATTCCTCCTCTCTCCCTCAGATAAGCAATGACAGTGGCACACCCTCTACTCCAGGTGTGCACCAGACCAGCTTAACCTACACAAAACTAGTCCCTCTCTTTCATCCTTAAAAGATTTGAAAGGTAAACACTCCAAACGTCACTGGTAAACCCACCTCACTCTCTACACCTCTGCCACAGCTCTTCCTAGACACAGCGAGGTGTCCTAAGGATTTTAATTTAAACTCCAAAAACATAGATGCTTTACCCTGACAGGCACCCAGACTAATCTCAGGGATACTGGCAAACCTATCAGAAGAGCCATTATGCCCACTTATTTTTTCAGCAAAGCCAGGAAATGAACAAGCATGGAGATTAGATAGATAGATCTATAGATACATATATGAGTATCTCAAAACTTAAAATAAAAAAAAAAAAACTTACTGCCATTGAGTCGATTCTGACTCACAATGACCCGCACTGGGTTTCAAGGCTGTAAATCTTTAAGTAGACTGCCCCATTTTTCTTCCACGAAGTGGCTGGTGTGTTCAACCCAAAGACTTTTGGTTAGCAGCCAAATGCCTTAACCACTACACCACCAGCTCTCCATATATACAAACAAAACAAAACAAACTTACTGCTATCAAGTCAATTCCAACTCGCAATGACCCCCTTTGGGTTTCAGAGGCAGTAAATCTTTATGGAAGTAGATTGCCCATTCTTCCTTTCATGGAGTAGCTGGTGGGTTTGAACCGCCAACCTTCTAGTTAGCAGTCAAATGCCTTAGGCACTATGCCATACACACACACACACACACACAAATATATACATACATACGTACATATATATATATATATATATATATATATATATAAATATCAGAGCTCTATAGCTGTATCTAGCAACAGTTTTTTGGTTACCTTTTTTAATTTTGTTATAGTAATTATTGGTAACATGAAATAAAAATACATCTTGACAAAGCTGCTGTGATGTCCACATCGATCATCTTCCCTGTGAT
This sequence comes from Orycteropus afer afer, assembly GCF_000298275.1. Classification (NCBI taxonomy): domain Eukaryota; kingdom Metazoa; phylum Chordata; class Mammalia; order Tubulidentata; family Orycteropodidae; genus Orycteropus; species Orycteropus afer. The sequence goes on along the minus strand of NW_006921786.1, from coordinate 4,037,630 downwards.
GGGGAATGATGAATCAAGTAGTGTAGGATGTAATTGTTTTCTTCTTTCAAAAGGCCCGTCTTGAGTCTCAACTACCAGCCAATGCTCCCCTTCATTGTGCAGCCACATATTAGGCCAATCTTACTACTCCCTGCCTCTGAATTTTTTTCATATGTATACATTAACTCCGTACCTCTCCAAGCCTGTAAAGAGACACATGAAGACTTTCTGCAAAGGTCTAGAAGCTAACACAGGCCCACTAGCAGGAACAGTAATTTGCATAAACAGGCCAGTTGACAAATTTAGCCAGAACGGCAACATATTTTGTTAACTCTTACATTAAATGAGTCATTTTTATATATTAATTATAATGTTAAAAGATTCTATTACCTTTGCAATCTACACTGGCTTCATTGCCAATGCCTAGGTAATGTCTTCTATTTACTTTTAGATCCTGATCAAAATACCTCCTGATTCAAAATGACAGTGTAAGGTCCCCTAGTAAGTTTAGAACTCTGTAATCTGTAACATAAAGGAGAACCAGGAAGCACCAAGGCTCCAAAACCCACCCCAAAATGGCTGCTTGCTTAGAGCTTCCACCCCCTTACTGAAACCTAAAATAATCTTTTTACTATTCCTGAATCCGCATCAGTTCTGACAAAGATTCTTCTCTCAGACCTGAAAGGCTGAAATGACTTAAAGAAAGCTCAGAGAACCCATGTGAACCCATGCAGGAGAGCACTAAGAACAAAGACTACCAATACAGGCCAGATTAAAACCCACCTCTACTAGGGCAATTTACTTAGCTTAAATGCCAATTCCCTAATCTATGAAAAGGGATTATACCCATCTACCCTTAAAAGTAGTTATGGATTTCAAATTAAGTGAGGAACAAATTAGGTGAAGAACAAATTAGATAAAAGCAACATAAAAGAACTTGGTTAACTGCTCGTTTTGCTTTTTTTTTTTTGAAGGCTGAATTAATGTTTCTTAGGTTATATAACCAGAAGGTCAGTGATTCAAACCCACCAGATGCTGAGAAAGGAAGATGGAGCAATCTAATTCTGTAAAGATTTACAGCCTCAAAAATGGAATGAGAGTCATATGAGTTGGAATCAACTCAACGGCAGTGAGTTTGGTTTTTTTTTTTTTTTGGTTTAGGTTGTATAATTAGGGCCAAGGTTGGGCAATCTACTTCTGTAGTGATACCGCCTCAGAAACCCAAGGAGGGGTCACTATGAGTTGGATCCAACTCAGTGGCAGTGAATTTTCTATCTCCTAGAAGGAGCTCTGGTAGCACAGTGCCTAAGGCATCTGATTGCTAACCAAAAGGTTAGTCATTCAAACCCACAAGCCACTCCATGGAAGCAAGACTGGGCAATCTACTTCAGTAAAGATTTACTGCCTCAGAAACCCAATGAGGGTTACTATGAGTTGGAATCAACTCAACAGCAGTGGGTTTGGTTTTTATTTTTTTCTATCTCCTAGAGACGAAAACTGAAAAGGACATTAACCTGGATTATGTATGATAGAGTCAATTATGATGTGCAGACTCCTAAAAATAAAAATAACTCTATAGATCCAAATCAATATAGCTTCTCAAATTAGATGAAAGAAATGGAGTGAAAGAATAGAAATCTGCTAAAAAAGAAAACAAGACTCTGAATACAGAGTTACCCAATACCCCATTTTAAACAAATTTCAGCATGCATTCACATTGATAAAGTACAATAGAGGAAAGTATCTGAAATCCTCAGTGGAAGCTTTTTTCTCCCATAAGCACAAATTCATCCAAGTGTGTGTGTGTGTGTGTGTGCGCGCACACGTGCATAAAGCCAAACCAAACTCACTGCCATCAAGTCGGATCTGACTCACAGCAACCCATCCTTGAGTTTCCGAGGCGGTATCACTATGGAAGTAGAATGCCCGATCTTCCTTTCGAGGACTGACTAGTAGGTCTGAAACGCCAGTCTTCTGGTTAGCAGTCAAATGCCTTAGGCACTACGCCACCAGAGCTCCCTATATATAATATATGTGTGTGTATGTGTATATATATATGTATATACACATACACACACATATATATATATACACACACTTGATTTACCTAACTTGAAAAACAGATCTACATTTTGCTACTTTTAATCACCAAATAACCAAAGCATAAAAACTACTCAAATTATAAATGTTGGATATATTTATGAATAGGTACAAGGAGAAAAAATAAAAGAGTTGAGATGAATGAAATACTCAAATGTTATGAGCAATGACAAAATTAGCAGCTATTCCCCAATATTTCAGGGACAAATGGAAAAATGATAAAAGAAATTATTAGATTAGAAGCCATTTCAAACAAAAAAAACTCACTGCCATCAAGTCAATTCTGACTCACAGCAAGCCCAATCGACTTTCCAAGGCTGAAAATCTTTATGGAAGCAGACTGCCTCATCTTTCTTCTGTGGAGCAGGTGGTAGTTTTGAACCACAGACCTTTTGGTTAAGCCAAATGCCTTATCCACTACACAACCGCAGCTCCTTAGAAGCATTATCAGTTAGTACAAAAATGTAACTGAAACTAGGTTTGTTGATGATTGTTAGAAAGCAGTATTCTGTAATTCCTATTCCAGCCAAAATAAAAGAGTATGGCAAACTATTACTAGATTTCTATTTCATAGCATTCAAAGTGAAATTCACTTGAGAATCCTCAGATACAGAAGAGAGAGAAGATCTGGAGTTTGAATTAGAATATTCATATAGAGTATTCTAAAGGAAATGCTTAATAATGAAAATATGGTAAAATGTGGTAGCATAGTGCCTAAGGCACTTGACTGCTAACCAGAAGGCTGGCGGTTCAAACCCACCAGCCACTCCTCGGAAGGAAGACTGGGCAATCTATTTCTGTAGTGATACTGCCTCGGCAACCCAAGGAGGGGTCGCTATGAGTCAGGGCCGACTCGAAAGCACATAACAACAACAACAACATGGTAAAAATCAACAGGATAGAATGAAATGTAGGGTCTTACAATAATGACACTACATAAACTGGTAGATGATGAGGAGACAGGGATTCATCTATTAATGATGAAAGAGATCATCAATGAGACAACTTCAAATTATCGTTATTGTTGACAGCTAACATTTATCGCACCATCACTATATGCAAGGCCCCATACTTTACATTCATCCTCACATCACCTAAGAGGTAAGGATTCTTCCCTATTTCCAAATGAGCAATTAAGGCTTATAATTAAGTATTCTTTGCAAGATCACAAAAATCATAAACTGTGGAAAGGAGATTCAAGCCTAGGAATCCATGGCTCCAGTTCCTAAGCATTAGGATATCAAGAAAACAGTACTTCACAACTTGGACCACTCTTGCCACAAACTTCAAGCCATGAAAATGTATGCAGGGTTAGCCAAGTCCACACACTGCCATGGAGTCTATTTCCACTCATAGCAATCCTATATAGGATAGGATAGAACCAGTGACTACAAATGCTTGTCACCCAGGACAACCTCCAATATCTATTAAATTCTTGTGTCCCACAAATGAACCCTGCTGTTTGAAAGAGCATGGTCTTTAACAACTTCCAGAAAAGTGGTTTTCTGTGGTGGCAGAAGTGGGGAGGCCCTCAGTACACCAACACCTTCAAAGGACCACACTCTGTGAAGTGTGATCTAAAGCCAAGAAAAGTTTTTGGTAGATGAAATATGGGCGGTTTAGATGTATTATAACAAAACAAACATATCTTGAACTGCTGCTTAAGCTCAAATTTTATAACCTGGATTGTGCTAAACAACATCCTAAGAATTTCAAGTACTTCTCTTCGTTCTGAGTAATCAAAAAAGTTCAAGGACAAGGTATACCTGAATCAAGCAAGGCTAGACCCAATCTTGATACAATTAAATTTATTCCAGAGATAATTGAAAGAGAGATCTGAAGTCCTCCCTTTTAAAATGGGTTCTGCTTATTAGAAAGTTTAGTTTACTGGGAATCGAGACGGGGGATGGGGAGATGAATGAAGAGCATCAGAACAATTCCTAACCACAACCATTTCTTTGAGTTCCTAGAATATTCAAAAGCACTTTCCTGCTTGGGAACCTTCACATATACTGTTCCCTCTGCTGAGAACACTTTTCTGGTAGAAGAGGGTCAGCTTTCCAGACAGGCCTCCCCTGATCATCTTAGAGCAGCCTGTACTTCTCCCTATTACTTTCTATCACAAAAACCGGTTTGTTACCTTCACAACACTTTCTCAAATTGTAATTTTTCTTATTTATCTGGATATTGTCTTCCCTCCCCCTTTCTAATGGGAAGATAAGCTCCATCAGAGATGAGACCCTCTGATTCACTGTCCTCTGAATTTCCAGCTCTGGAGTACTATGCCTGGCACTCAGCAAATGCTCAATATTTTTTGAACAAAACTGTAAATGCATACAGCTTTTTCAAACTGTCACCTCCCGCTGCCCCGGGTGGTGGTGGGGGGGGAACCGGCATGATTTTTATAAGTCATCATCCTTTTGGGAAAAACAACACAATCCTCAATTGTCATTTTGCTGTTTCATTTTCCTCCACCACCTAAACTGTAAAGCTGTGAGATCTGGAAACCCATCTAGACTTCATCTGTATATAGTGCTATGCAAAACTGTGGGGATCCAATAACTAATTCAATTTGAATTATCTTACAGCCACCACAGAAAGTGTCCTCTGAGTTCTGACATCATCCTGTCTATATATCTATCAATGTTCTTCATGTATATTAAAATTATCTCATGGGGAAAGTGGCAAAGACATAAAGATGAATAAAATCCTGTCTCTGCTTCCTGAAACACACATACACACACACTCATAAACACAAAATATTCAAGAAATGTCTCTTAAATCAAACTAGACACAGGGGTAGACAACCAGAGAGCCCTTTAAGAATTTTAAGCAAAGAGCAACCATTACACTGGGTACCCGGACTGATTCTACCAATAATTCAACAGAAGCAGCTTGCTAAAGTTGTCAAGAGATTTCTGACACTCACTATTTTAAAAATAGCATTCCCACTCCAAACTCCCCAGTAAGCTTAAGGAAATGGTCCCTAATGGGCTGGGGCCTGGTAAGTGTATTTTCACAGCATCCCCTGTCAAGAGCCATACAGAGCTAATAAGCATTCCCAGCAGGGAAAGCCATTAATTAGGAAAGCTGTCTCAGATGTCCAGACAGTATGTAGTACCAGTTTGACCCCTGCCTTTTTATATCCTGTATCTCTCCATCTACACCGAATTCACTTTTTTTTTTTCCTGCATGCTATGCGAACACAGAAATCCCTGGCCCGGAAAAAACTGACTCTCCCAAATCAATGGCTGTCTAACTACCTTACAGGTGGCACAGGCCTGCGTAACCCTAATCCCTTCCCAGCGCACAAGAAACCCTGAAAAAGTTTGCTAACGTTGGTTCCAACAAGACCGCAAGGCCCAGAGGTCAACTCGGTGGTCCGGCTCCAGCTGTGCTCCGGGAAGAACCAAGATGGCCTTGGCCGGGGCCCCACCGCAGAGGCCAAGAGCCGCGCTGGGGCGGCCGGGGCGAGAGACGCCGGGCCAGAGACACCGCGGCCACTGCCTACCTGCCCGCAGCAGGAAAAGGGAACGAGGCCCGGGCGCCTCTGGCCCGCCGCGGCGCCAGTCCAGCAGGTTCCCGGAAACGGGGCCGGGCGGGGGCCAGGTAAGTTGTGGCCGCAAGGGGGGTGGCCGCGGGGGCGGCTCCCGAGCCAGGTGGGCCCCGCGGACCAGCGGGAAGCCCAGCAGGGCCGAGAGGCCAAGCGCAGACCGAGGCCGCGGCCGGGGCCTGAAAGGGCCGGAGCCGAGGCGACGCGGAGGTGGCCAGGAGCGGGGCGGGAACCGGGAAATAGGGCGGGAGCGAGGCGCGGGAGGTTCCGCGGTTTCCTTAGCCGTGACAGGGGCGTCCGCGGCCGCTCAGGCAGGCCGCGACGACGCTGACGGCCGCGCAAGGGGGCTGGGGTTTCGGCGCGACCGCGTTCCTTACCCTGCATGCTGCTGACGGCCGGGTGGCCCGGCGCCGGGGACCCTACGGAGCCCGGGGCGCCGCTGCTGCTGCCGCCCCCAGAGCCGCCGCCGCCGCTCGGGCTCGGAGCCGCCATTGTTGGGAGTGAGGAGCCCAGCGGCGCCGCGGCGGCTGCAATGCACCAAGCTCGGCCTCTCGCACGGCCTAGGGGCGCGGTTAGCGCCCGCCTCGTCCCCGCCCTCCCGGCACGCCCCCACTCGCAGTTCTGACGCGATGCCTGCACCAGATGGGGAGCTACAGGGCCGCCCAGGTCTGGAGGGCTAGACCCGACTGGCACGCAGGGATCTTGTCCCAGGGCTGCGGTCCCGCAGGGTCTGAAGGTCGTTTGCAGAATTATGAGTGTATGTGTGTGCATTTTGAGGGTCAGAGGATGCATCGCTTTCATCATTCCCACAGAAGTCTGTGACCCAAAAAAGTTTTAAAAACTACCCTTCTTGGAATCTCAGGACTCAAAATATTAAACCTGAAAGAGATCCCAGGAGTTATACTTCTTGTTTAGTCTCTGACACAGCACTTTCAGAAGGGATTGGCTCTACTATGGTTCCAGTCTGGGACTCCTGTTAAGCCATGTCTGATACCCTAACCTTCTATACTGCCCTGAGGTGTCCTGGGGGGGCTTTTCAAAGTGCTATCCACGGACCCCATCCCAAATATGCTAGGTTTAGAATCTCTATTTTAATAATATCCCCAGGTAATTTGTATGCACATTAAATTTGAGAAGCTCTATCTTAAACACTCCACACTCCTTTGTTATTAGTTGCTGTAGAGCTGATTCTAGCTCATGGTGATCCAATGTATGCAGAGTAGAACTGCTCTATAGGGTTTTCAAGGCCATGACGTTTCAGAAATAGATTGCCAGGCCTGTCTTCTGAGGTGCCTCTGACAACCTCTCAGCTACCAGTCAAATGCTTCCTGGCCTCCCAACAGACACTACCTATATCACCATCTCTTCTAAACAAGTACCAGACTCCCTCAACCATCCCCCCTCTATTTCTTATAAGGGTAAACCATAGTCAATATTATAAATTATATAAAATGACTACCCAAAAAACAAAATCAGATTTTTCTGTACTTTGCACAGAGTGTTTTGATTTTAGGAAGGCAGCAGAAAAATAATCCTCTCTGAGGCTGAGGTTTTGTTAGCCAACTGAAGTAATTGGAATGGTGAGAAATAGATCTCTGAGCAGAGATACGTCTTGCCTGTAATAGAATGACCAGTTTTACCTTATCCCGAAGAACCAACCCCATGCAGCTAGATGTTTGTCGCCTTTTGGAATCATTGCACAGTCTATTTCAAAACCTCCTTCTTGATCTTCTGCCACCCAGATCTTATCTAACGCTGGAATATCCTTATAGCACGTTGGAAATGTGTCCTAGGTCAAAACATTCTTGGCTTCTTTCTCCAATTCCCAACCTCAGCAATTATCTTCATTGCTTAGATCCTAATCCTGGCTCGTTCGCTGACATCCAGTCAATTCCCACTCACAGCGACCCCTCTGGGTTTCTGAGGCAGTAAATCTTTATGGAAGTAGATTGCCCAGTCTTTGTTCCGCAGAATGGCTAGGGGGTTTGAACCGCTAACCTTCTGGTTAGCAGTCAAATGCCTTAGGCACTACACCACCAGAGATCCTTTAGAGATAGGCAATAGAGGAAGTTAACTGGGGAGGCAATAAAGGCAAATTGAAGGTGAGAGCATATAGGTGTGCTTATAGAGCCCACCCACCACAGCCAGTCTGCCAGAACTGTCCTCTAGAGGTCAGGCTGATTGAGCAATATCTCCAAGGCGAAGGTCTTTATAAACGCTTGCCAAATGACTGTCTGAGAATCAGTATCCCATCTTGTTCTTGTTGTTGGTCCTGGAATATCCTAAATGTCAGTTTCTTGAAGGGGAAATCCTAACAAAGTCCAAAAAGAAAGATTTCCATACAGGCTGTTTGGCCCATAGTACAGGTTACATATTTCATCTGTATCCTCTGCATAGTGTTGATAAGGAAGAGAAACAACAAATTATAAAGAAAAGAATAAGCTGGGGCTCCCCAACATTCTCTCTTTTAAGGTGGAAATCTTTATTTATTTATTTTTTTTTTACTTGTATTCTGCCTGGAGAAGTTAGTATTAAAAAAAAAAAAAAAAATACTTCTTCCCAAATATCAACATACCAAACATGTGCATTCAATTGATTTTCAACAGGGTGCCAAGACCATTCAATGGTGAAAGAAGAGTTTCTTTAATAAATGGTGCTGGGACAACTGAATTTCCACATGCAAAAGAATGAAACTGGGCACCTACATTACTCCATACTCAAAAAAATAATTCAAAATGAATCAATAACCTAAATATATTTTCTCAAGAAAACATAGGAGTAAATCTTCATGACCTCTGATTTGGCAATTGATTCTTGGATATGTTACCAGAAGCATGAGCAACCACAACAGCAAAAAATAGATAAATTAGACTTCATAACAATTCCAAACTTTTGTGTATCAAAGGACATTATCAAGAAAGGTGAAAAAAAAAAACCCTACAGAATGGAAGAAGATATTTGGAAATCACATACTTGATAATGGTTTAATATCAGGAATATATAAAGAACTCTTACATTCAACAACAACAAATGACAACTCAAAAACTAAGCAAATGCCTGGAATAGACATTTTTCCAAAAGAGATATAGAAATGATAAATAAGCACATGAAAAGATATTGAACATTTTAGGTTATTAAGGAAATGCAAGTCAACACCAGAGTGACATAATACTTAACACCCAGTGTGTTGCTTGCTTTAATCAAGAAAATGAAAAACAAGTGTTGACAAGGATGTGGCGAAATAGGAACTTAGTCCATTGATAGTGGGACTGTAAAATGATGTAACTGCTTCGGAAAACAATTTGGTGGTTCCTCAAAAAGTTAAACATAGAATTACCAACTGATCCAGCAATTCCACACTTAGATGTATAACCAAAAGAAATGAAAACACATATCCACGTGGAAACTTGTGCATGAATATTTACAGCAGCATTATTCCTGCTGGCAGAACCTGGAATAAAGTGTCAGAAAATAATAGCCAAAAAGTGCATCAACAAATGCCTAGATAAGCAAATTGTTGTATATACATACAATGAAATATTATTCTGTCATAAAAAGAAATTGAGTACTGATACGTGCTACCACTTAGATGAACATTGAAGACATTATGCTGAGTAAAAGAAGCCAAACACAAAAGGTCACATGTTGTATGATTCCTTTATATAATATATCCAGATTAGACAAATCCATAGACAGAAAGCCAATTAGAAGTTACTAGGAGCTAGGGGAAAAAGGAAATGGGAAGTGGCTACTTAATGGGTACAGAATGCTTTTATAGGGTGATGAAAAAGTTTTCAAGCTAGAAAAGAGTTGGTGGTTGCACAACATTGTGAATACACTAAATACCACTGGCTTGTATATTTTAAAATGACTAATTGTACGTTATGTGAATTCCACCTTAAAAGAAAAAAAAACTAACTCAACAACAATTCATGCAATTCACCAGTGATTGGAAAATATGGATGCAGGATAATAGAGAAATCCCCCAATATGATAGCTGTGCCTTTTCCTTAGTTGGCCAATTTGCCATGCAGGGAAAAGACATCAACAACCCCATACTTTGCTGGCAAATGTCCTAAATATAGTAAGCTCTCATCACCATCCAGATGCAGGTTGCAGGATGACGAGACTCTATGCTGTTCTATTGGAGCAATTTTCTGACACTTTATTCCAGGTTCTGCCAGCAGGAAAATTGCTCCAACCAGTTCCTGTTACCTAAACATCACTGTTAAGTATGAGTGTGTCACCTCATTTCTCATTTCCAGTTCCTTTGGGATAAGAGTAATGCCAAGAAATGGCTGCGAGATGTTTTATTCTCCCCACCCCATTATAACCATTAACACCCCACATCCGTTCTTTGATGTGAAAAATGGATATAGTCACAGTCTTATGTAAAGTGCTGCATACTCCTTTTTTCAGTTATATACCTTTACTATAAATTCTAGAGACAATACAAGGGATTAGGCAATTACTATAAAACAAAGAACATACAGTTTTTGAATATTGTTTCATTTAGGTACCTGATTACATTTAAGAGTTTTCTAAAGAAATTTAATTAAGTTAGAAAACATTGACCTGATATGGTTAAATGAACATAAATAAGAAAAAAAGTATAAGTGACAAATAAACCTAAGGGAAAACATTCAAACTAGCAAATTCATTAAGGAAAGTTGAATTAAAATGGCAGTATATAACTAACTAGGGTTTTTGTTTAATGATACATAATGCTCGTACATTTGTGACAAAACTAAAGTATACTTATATTGCTGTTGGCATTGAAGATTATGGATAGGAACCAGGGATAAGAACAACTAATTATGAATGCATATGGGAAGAGAAAGGGAGAGAGAACCGTGAGTTGCTCAAACTGATGAAGCCAATGGGCTTCTTTTCTTATGCTCATGTTTTTCTTATATATTTTAGTTTATGGCTCAAGAGACGAATTGTTTAAAAGATGTTTATCTTTTTTTTTTTTTTTTTTTAGTAATAATAATAAACGAAATCAAAATCAAACTCACTGCCATCGAGTGGATTCCAACTCATAGAGACCCCCTTTGAGTTTCCAAGGCAGTAAATCTTTACAGAAGTAGATTGCTGGTTGCTGGGTCTTCCACAGAGAGGCTGGGTTTGAACCACCAACCTTCTGGTTAGCAGTCAAACGCCTTAGGTACTTTGCCAGCAGAGCTCCTTAGTAATACTAATAGTAGTTGGCATAATCTTTGGGGAGAGGGGAAGGCAATTAGGCAACATACATCAAAAACCAGCAAATTCACATTTACAAGAGATCCTTGAGAAAATGCCCAGGTGAACCTGAGTCTGGACTCTGCCATGTAGTGATTTTTCCTGCCCACTATAGAGGCTCGCTCCTCAGAGGGAAGGTTGGGCAATCTACTTCCGTAGTGATACCGCCTCGGAAACCCAAGGAGGGGTGGCTATGAATTGGGTCTGACTCAACGGCACATAACAACAACAACAGAGAGGCTCGGAGGAGAACCATCTATCAGCAGTGGTTTGCCTCTTACTATGATGCTGAACAGGTTTCAGCAGGACTTCTATACTAAGATGGACTAGGTAAAAGGCTTGGATATCTACTGGTGAAAATCAGTCAATGAAAACTAAGTCAAATTGTCCCAAGCCACAACCTTTCATGGGATGGTGCACAATCAGAAAGCATTTTGTTCCATTGCTGTTGTTGTTAGGTGCCGTTGAGTAGTCATAGCGACCCCTCCTTGGGTTTCCAAGGCAGTATCACTACGGAAGTAGATTGCTCAACTTTCCTTCTGAGGAGTGGCTGGTGAGTTTGAACCACCAGCCCTCTGGTTAGCAGGCAAGTGCCTTAGGCACTATGCTACCAGAGCTCCATTAAGAGGATGGAACTATCATTGCTATGAATCAGTACCATAACCTCAAAGAAAAATAAAGAATAAGATCCTGCATATCCCCTCAGGTATTCTAACCCTTGTTTAAATATTACTTCCTTTTCTTTTTGATACATATGTCTCAAAGGTTAGATTAAGAAAACACCTTTCACTTTATATTCAAATAAAGTAAAGGAAGGAATCCCTGGGAAACACAAAGGTGAAGTGCTGTACTACTAGCCTGAACACTGGCAGCTCAAACCCACCCACAGGCTTGACGATATGCTTCTGAAAGGTCACAGCTTTGAAAACCCTAAGGAGTAGTTCTATTCTGCATACGTAGGGTCGCTGTGAGTCACAATAACAACACTCACAATAACAACACTCTTAGGACCCCAATTTCTGCTTCTAGAGAAGTAATAAGAAGGGCCAGCTGCCTGAATTTGGCTGGAACAGTTACCAGATATTCCCTGCAAAGGCTCAGCAGTCTGGTTTGAGCAAAACCCATCTGCTCTCCACCTGCAAATCACTGAGGGCTCAGAAACAGGCCACCAATGACTGATGTTGCCTTTTCAGGCAAAGGGTTGCAAGCTGTGCAGGTTTCTGGATATTTTTGAGCATTGCATTTAACCAAAAATAAAGGGTATGTGGAAAGCTTTGATGAGTTCATGCCCTCAATAGAATCACAGTTCAGTCTCATTCAGATAAAATGAGTTAGTACTGATTTTGACTGTTCATGACCATGCATGTATATAAAGATTAACAGGCAAGTGGGAGATCTGGTAGCGTAGTGCCTAAGGCACTTGCCTGCTAACCAGAAGGCTGGCAGTTCAAATCCACCAGCCACTCCTTAGAAGGAAGGTTGGCCAATCTACTTCCATAGTGATACTGCCTCGGAAACCCAAGGAGGGGTCGCTATGAGTTGGGTCCAACTTGACAGCACATAACAACAACAGGCAAGTGTGTTCATCATAGCATTATTTATAAAAGAAAAATAATGGAAATACCTTGCTCTAAGTCACAATCACCAAGTGAAAGGTAACATAATTCCTTTCTGCCAGAACAACCTGCCCTCATACTCTGTACTCTGTTGATCTATCCTCACTAATCTGCGTAAAAAAAAAAAAAAAAAGGAAAGAAAGAAACGAAAATGGATAAAAAGAGAACAATTGGTTGCCTCTGAGGGTGTGTGGGCAGAGGTTGACTAGGAAGGGGCAGGATGGAACTTTCTGGGGTAATGATCATCTTCTATGCCCTGATAGGGTTTGGTTTATACAAGCAAATGCACTTGTCAAAATTCAGCAAATGTATGTTTAAGATTTTTACGTTTCATTATATGTAAATTTTGCACTAAAATATAAAATTGTACACAAATATTGAATTCTAGCTAATGATATAAATGCTTAAGTAAGTCAATGTATGCTGATATCTGCAGTTTACTTTGAAATGTGTCAAAACACAAGATGGATGAGGATGAATGAAAGGATAGAAGGATGGATAGATTGATACCAAAAAAACCAAACCCACTGCCATTGAGTTGGATCCAACTCATAGCGAACTCTCCTTGGGTTTCCGAGGTGATATCACTATGGAAGTAGATTGCCCAACCTTCCTTCCGAGGAGTGGCTGGTGGATTTGACCTCCCAGCCTTCTGGTTAGCAGTCAAATGCCTTAGGCACTACGCCACCAGAAAGTGATAGAGATGTGCTAAAAAACATAATAAAATGGCAAATTCTAGGTAGAGGTTAGATAGCTATTAACTATAGCCGCTCCTCGGAAGGAAGGTTGGGCAATCTACTTCTGCAGTGATATCGCCTCGGAAACCCAAGGAGGGGTTGCTATGAGTCACGTTCAACTTGACAGCACATAACAACAACAACAACATAGTTCCTTTAACTTTACTATTTATATGAAATTCTTCATAAAAAATTTTGAGTAAAAATGAAAAATACAGTAAAACCTAAAACACCATGCAAAAATTAAACATATTGCTAAGTCATACTGCTGACCAAGGAAAAATTGCAAACCAAGTAATATACTTCTGACTATTAAATATGAATTTGTGTACATTGCTAACTTAAAGATCAACAGTTCAAACCCACCAGCGGCTCTGCAGGCGAATAGGCCTGGTGATCTGCTCCCACAAAGATCATAGCCTAGAAAATCCTATGAGCTGTTCTATTCTGCCAAATAGGATCACTATGAGTCAGAATTGGCTCAATGGCATACAATGGCAACAACTACTAAATATAAATTTGTTTTGTTAATCTAATCTGATTAGATAGGTTTCTGATAATGATCGGGATTTATTTAAAGCGTAGAGCCATGCAAGGTTCTCATGTGCAAGGGCACATGCATGTCAAACTTGGCCTTTACATGAAACCACAAAAGACATTTCTGGGTAACTCAAGATTACAGAATTTTATAATTTCTTAGGGGAGGGCATTGCATAGCCTTTTGTTTTTAGAGATAAGGTTAAAAATATCTGGTTTGAACTTAATAACATTGTTTCACTGTTTTATTTATTTATTGAATTGGTAACAGTTTTGTTGAGAAACAATTCACTTACCATACAATTTATCCATCTAAAATTCAGTGGTTTTTAGGATATTCACATAGTGGTGCAACCATCACCACAATCTGTTTTAGAACATTTCATTACCCCCAGAAGAAACCCTGTATTCTTTGCAGTCACTCACTATTTGCCCCTATCACCCTCCCACCCAACACTAAATAAACACTAATCTACTTTCTCTTTCCATAAATTATGGGCATTTCATATAAATGGAATCATGCAATATATATGATTTTGTATCTGATTTCTTTCATTTAATATACGGTTTTCAAGATTTATCCATGTTACAGCATTTTCAGTACTTTGTTCCTTTTTATGACCAGGTAATATTCCATTGTATCATTATTAAAAAAAAAAAAAAAAAACTGCCATCCAGTCGATTCTGACTCTACGAAAAGGACAAGAAGGCCACATGTTCTGACCTCCTCTAATCCCACAAGAGGAAGAAAGAATCACCATCAATAGCCCAAGGCCTATTCCTGCGAGGCCAGACATGCTGCCTCCCTCCAGCCCTTTCTCCAACCACTCCCCCCAAAGCACCCATCACCTCTCTCCTGGGTTCGATAATTCGCTGCAGTGGCCACACAGAACTCACAGATTATGGGGTTTATTAGGGAAGCACCAGGCTACAATTCAAGTTCAGGACAAACGCTCAGTCTCTCTCCCAGCCCACCGTCTCTCAGCCAAGTCTCTCACAGTCTATCCCCCAGCAGTGCATGTCCCTCGGTGTCTCAGCAATGTGTGTCTCTTGAGTCTCTTTCCCAGTAGCACGTGTCTCTTTCAGGAGCTTGTGTCTCTTTCAACAGCACCTCTTCCTCAACCAGCAGTCAGAGAGAGTTCTGCCTCTAGGAGGCCTCCTTTTGAGCTTGGCAGAGTGGCCAAACTAGCCAATCATAGCATTAGAACTCTAAGCACCTGAGAGAGAACCTCCCATAACATTGCGTTGTGCCACGCCCAACAGATATAACCCCAGTTGATAACATTTACAATCAGGAGCTCCTCAGTTGCTCATTCCACCACTGAGTTTGCAATGACTTATGGGTAGGAAACCCATACTAAGTAATTTACTACACTGCAGACTCATAGTGACCCCCATGGGTTTTCAAGGCTGTAATTTTTTTTTTTTTAACTTTTTATTGTGATTTGGGTGAAATTTTACAAAGCAGATTTACAAGGCTGTAAATATTTATAGAAGCAGACTGTCTCATCTATC
Source organism: Orycteropus afer afer (assembly GCF_000298275.1). Lineage (NCBI taxonomy): Eukaryota > Metazoa > Chordata > Mammalia > Tubulidentata > Orycteropodidae > Orycteropus > Orycteropus afer. The sequence continues at coordinate 4,022,352 of NW_006921786.1, read as the reverse complement.
TTCCACAGAGCACGTGGTGAGTTCGAACCACCAACCTTTTGGTTAGCAGCCAAATTCCTTAACCCTACACCGACAGAGTTCCTTTGCATGAGTATCAAACCCCAAACCAAACTCACTGTCATCGAGCCAATTCCAACTCATAGCGACCCTTACAGGGTTTCCAAAGCTGTAAATCTTTATGGAAGCAAGACTGGCCCATCTTTCTTCTGGAGCAGCTGGTGGGTTTGAACCACTGACCTTTTGGTTAGCAGACAGATGCCTTAATATTATTTATCCATTTATCAGCTGATGGACATTTGAATTGTTCCCATGTATGAAAGCTGATACAAACATTCATTTCAAAGTTTTTGGGTGGATACACATTTTCAATTCTCTGTGTATACCTAACAGTGAGATTGATGAGTCATATGGCAAATATGTTTAGCCATTTGAGAAACTGTCAAACTGTTTTTCAAAGCAATTGCAACAGTTTATATTCCCACCAGCGGTGTATGAGTGTTCCAGTGTCTCCACATTGTCACCAACACCTGTTATTGTATGTCTTCATTATTACCATCCTAGTGGGAGACATGGGAGCTCTGGTAGCATAGTGGCTAAGACACTTGCCTGCTAACCAGACGGCTGGCGGTTCAAACCCACCAGCCACTCCTCGGAAGGAAGGTTGGGCAATCCTACTTCCGTAGTGATACTGCCTTGGAAACCCAAGGAGGGGTCGCTATGAGTCAGGCCGACTAGACGACACATAATAACAACAACAACAAGTGGGAGACATCAGGTTTTGAGACATTTCATTTATCGTAGGTCTTGAACATTGGCAATTAAAATGAAACATATTCATTTCAAGAGGAGCTAGCACAATACGAACTTTGTAACAATGTATCATTACTTGTAGTCCAATCAGACCACATTAAATTTAAACATTCAGAACTAAAGAAATCCCTGCTCCTGTCCAAGTGGTACACACAGTTATTGGCTTACTCTAACCATCAGAAATCAATACCTAAACTCCGTTAATTGTTGATGAAGCACTTTATTGGCAATATAGATTAACTGAAAATTTATTACTGGACAAATCAGAAATTCTTTATTTTTGGAAAATTGAAAATTTTCCACTTTAGGAATTAATAACAAAATAAAGTTATACACAGCACAAAATGTGAATGAGTTAAATTGTTAAATAAGTAAGAGACAAATATTAATTTGGGTGAAAGAAGAGGCAATATATCAAGAGTGGCCAACACAGTAACACTAAGGAAAATGAAGACACAGAGAAGTGAACAAGAGGTACGTACAACAAAGACAGACACATGTACATACACAATACTGCATTATAAGTAATAACAAACATTAATCTATGGGTAGATACATAGGTAGAAAGGCTACATGATCAGGTATGTCTAGGCAAAAGGGACTATACCTACAGCCATATATAAGATTTTGGGGGAGCTCTGGTGGCACAGTGCCTAAGGCATTTGACTACTAACCAAAACGTTGGCAGTTCAAACCCACCAGCTGCTTCGTGGAAGGAAGATGGGATAATCTACTTCCATAAAGATTTCCCAGCTTGTAAACCCAATGGGGGTTACTGTGAGTTGGAATCAACTGGATGGCAGGGAGTATACATAAGTTTGGCAGACAATTTTTCTACATACATATCTATTTGTGCTATTAAAATGTCCTTATAACATCAAGCTCAATTGGCATAACATACTATATAAAACAGTGTTCCACCTCCTACTTTGGCAAGTAGTGACTGGGATCTTAAAAGCTAGCAAGCTGCCATCTAGATGCAATGATGGGTCTCTCCTTGTCAAGAGCAAAGAAGAAAGAAGAAAACCAAAATTCATGGAAACAATTAGTCCTAGTGACCGGTACACCATGCGATCTGCAACCTATACAACTATGAGACCAGAAGAACTAGATGGTACCCGGCTACCACTGTCATCGACTTGGAAGGGGATGTATGTAGGAGATCCTGGATAGAGAGGAAGAACAATGTGGAACAAAACTCAAAATCATTTGGAGGGGAAAAAAATAGAATGTGGGGACCAGGTTTGCTGGTCCAATAGAGCCTGGTGGAACCACTGAGACTATGGCCCCTAGCTGCCCTTCAGGTCTGGAATTGAACCCATACCTGTGGTTTCCAGCCAAACAAAGTACAAGCATGTGAGTTAAGCATTTACCTCAAATAGACACACGCCTTGGAGAGAACAATCATGGGAGAAAGAATGGCTGCTTATGCACAGGGAGACAACTCAGGGGGCAGGAGAGTATGGAGGGATGGACACTGGGAAGAGGTAACTATGGGGAGGAAATGGGAGGTGAGCTGTTGCATTGTGGTAAACTGTGGTCAATGACATGAGACAAAGTATATGTGAACTGCTGTATGGAAAGTGAATTTGCTCTGTAAATCTTCACCCCAATCACAATTAAAAAAAAAAATGTCCATATAAATAGAACTAACAGGGGCAAAGTTGAGATAACTTCTTAGTCACAGCCAACCATCCTGAGGTTGTGAATTGTTGGGCCTGTGGGCTCAGGACCATGGTTGCAGGAGATATCAAGCTCAATTGGCATAACATACTACACAAAAACAATGTTCTACATCCTACTTTGGGTCTTAAAACCTTGCAGATGGTCATTTAGATGCAACAATTGGTCTCTCCTTGTCTCGAGCAAAGAAGAATGAACAAAACCAAAGACTCATGGAAACAATTAGTCCAACAGCCTAGTGGACTATGCGATCCTCAGCCTACATGACCTGAGACAAGAAGAACTAGATGGTGCCCAGCTACCACTGTCAACCACTTGGAAAGGGATCCATGCAGGATATCCTGGGTAGAGTGAGAGAACAATGTGGAACAAAACTCAAAATCATATAAAAGACCAGGTTTATTGGTCTTATGGAGACTGGTGAAACCCCTGAGACTATGGCCCCTAGTGACCTTTCAGGCCTGGAATTGAACTCACACCTGTGGCTTCCAGGCAAACAATAGACAGGTATATAAGGTGAACATTTATACAAGGTTGGTACACTCCTTAGAATAATCAATCATGGGAGATTACAAAGGCAGTATTTGCACAGGGAGATAGCTCAGAAGGCAGGAATGCATAGGAAAGAAGGACACAGGGAAAAGTTATCTACAGAGAAGAAGTGGGAAGAAAGCTGTTATGTTATGAGGATTGCAATCTATGTCATGAAACAAAATGTATATGAATTGCTGTATGAAAAGGGAATTTTCTCTGTAAACTTTCACCCAAAGCACAATAAAAAATAATATAAACAAGTTTTTAAAATGTTAATGAGCAGGGGAAATGATGCCATAAGTACAACAACAATAAAAGATCTCAATTAGGTTTTACAAAAAGACAAAGTAGACACTCGGGAAAAATGTGACTTGCCTTATATGAGTCATATTCTGAAAGTCTTGTAACTCTAAATGCACCTCTAAAAACCATACTGCATTGCTCCATTGTACCCCAGGAACACTTCGTATTTTGTCTTTAATACATTTATAGCAGGCATCTATTTAGTACCTAAAGAACACACAAACCAGTAAGTGAGCACCAACAATTCAATAGAAAAAAGTAAAAAAATAAAAATAAATAGCTCATAAACCTATCACATGATTCAAAATCTCATTAATAATTACAGAAATATGCATTAAAACAAAAATTATGTGTATTTTACTTATAAAATTGACAAGTACAAAAATGTTTGATAATATACATTTTTCTGTTGACCTTTCTAAAAAAAGAATGATCTCAGATACAAATTCCCGTTAGTTCAAAGAAAAGCTATCTTTAACTAAACTCAATGTGTTCATTCAAAGTCATTCTCTTCTTGACACTATCTCACTTCTTAGATGAAAACTGGCAGACTGTTCGTAGCTCCCAAAACATAGGTACATTCTAATGCTAAGACATTCACATGGTACTACATCAAAACTTGTCATAAAGTTTCATAAAGAACTAGAATTTTTACCACTTTCTCTTTTGTTTTTTTTTTCTTTTTCATTGATCATCACTATCATCCCCTTCCTTTGTCTTTCTCCTAAAAAAAAAAAAAAAAAAAACCTATATTAGTGTTTCTCTCTCTAACTCACAGATTGTCAACCTTACACAGCTGACATTTTTGTACCAGATAATTTGCTGTGGGGGCTATGCTGTCTCATGCATAGTAGAATATTTAACAGCATCCCTGGCTTCTGCCTAGTAGATACCAGTAGCACCAACCACACTTCACAGTCATGGCAAAGATATCACCAGACATTGCCAAATGTCCCCAGGGACAAAATTGCCCCTATTAAGAATCACCTACCTAAACTCTCCTTATTATGCATATGAAATATATTTTATTAATTTGTTAAATTAAATGAAATTTTATCAACACATCTGTAACTCAAAAGAGGTTGAAATTAAATGTTATCATTATCTATAAGAACTAAGTGAAATTATTTTTTACTTATATCTGGCCCACAATTATTTCTTTCTATAGATGTATGGTGTTGCTGAAGAACACTAAAAATACCATGGACTACCAGAAGAACGATCAAATCTGTCCTGGAAGAAGTGCAACCAGAATGCTCCTTGAAAGTGAGAATGGCCAGACTTCATCTCACTTACTTTGCTCATGTTGTCAGAAGGGACCATTCCGTGGAGAGGGATATCATGCTTGGTAAAATAGAAGGTCAGTGAAAAAGGGCAAGACCCTCAACAAGCTGGATTGACACAGTGGCTGCAATGATGGGCTCAAGTATAGAGAGGATTGTATGGATGGCTCATGACAGGGCAGTGTTTTGTTCTGTTGTGCATAGGGTTGCTATGAGTCCGAGCTGACTCAACAGCACCTAACAACAAAAACAACATAGATTAGTTGCATTTAATAGGGAGAAAAAAAAAATTCTTATTCCTAATGGGTATAAACTGGGCAAGCTGTCTGTAAAATTCATACAGAAAAATAAATAAGCCAAAAAGCCAAGAGAATTTTGAAAAAGAGAAATAAGAGATCTAGATCTACCAGATATTATACCATTTTAAAGCTACTGTGATTAAAATTTTGTGGAGCTGGCACATGACAAGACAGAGCAATGGAACTAGTAGGAAGACCAGAAACAGAATCAAATACTTATGAGAATATGATTAAAGGTAGAATCTCAATTCAAGGAAGACATCTGGAAAAAAGTAAATTAGAATCTGTAACTCAAAACTTACATCAGGATAAGTTCCAAATATATCAAAACTTTTAATGTAAAAGAAAAAAAAAACACTAAAATATCAGATGTACATTTCCTTTCTGAGGTGAAAAAAATCTATTGAATTTATTTAAAAATCCCTTTTGCAAAATCCACAATCAGCAATGTCAAAAGACAACCAACCAACTGGGAAAATCATTTTACAATTTATAACAGTAGATGATTAATTTCACTAATACAGATTTCCTACGAATCAACAGAAAAAGAACAACAACCAACTAGAAAACTGGGCCCAAGATAATTGATAGAATTATCAAAGAAAAAGCGTATAAATGTCACTTAAAAATGAAAAGCCCAACTTCATTCATAATAAAAAGAATGGGAACCAAAACCACACTGAGATTCCAGTTTTCAAATACCTAACAGGCAAAGTTTAATAACACAATATTATTTTTTAAAAATTTTATTTTGATCGGGGTGAAAGTTCACAGAGTAAATTCACTTTCTGTACAACAGCTCACATACACTTTGTCTCATGACATTGACTGAAATTTCCCACAATGCAACAGCTCCCCTCCCACTTCCTCCCCATAGTTACCTCTTCTCTGTGTCCTTCCCTTCATGCACTCCTGACCCCCAAGCAATCTCCTTGTGCATACACAGCCCTTCAATTTTCCATGATTGATCTCTCCAAGGAATGTATCTACCTAATGTAAATGTTCAACTCATACGCCTATCTTTTGTTTGGTTGGAAGCTACAGGAGTGGGTTCAATTCCAGACCTGAAGGCAGCTAGGGGCCACAGTCTCAGTGGTTCCATGAGGCTCTGTTAGACCAGCAAACCTGCCTCCCCCCCCCCTTTTTTTTTTTAATGATTTTGAGTTTTATTCCACGTTTTTCTCCCACTCAATCCGGTATCTCCTACAGAGATCCCCCTCTGAGTGGTTGACAGTGGTAGCTGGGCACCATCTAGTTTTTCTGGTCTCATAGTCATGTAGGCTGAGGATCGCATGATGTACCAGTCGCTTGGACTAATTGTTTCCATGTGTCTTTGGTTTTCTTCATTCTTCTTTGCTCTGGACAAGGGGAGACCCATAGTTGCATCTAGATGGCTGCTTGCAATCTTTTAAGATCCCAGTTGCTACTCACCAAAGTAGGATGTGGAACTATGTTTTTGTGTAGTGTGTTCTGCCAATTGAGCTCGATGTCCCCTGCAACTATGGTCCCGAGCCCACAGGTCCAACTACTTGCTCCCTCTGGGTATCTGGCTGTGGCCAAGAAGTGACAACAACCTTGTCCCTTGTCAGCTCTACTATATACCTGGGAATTCTTGCAGAACACACAAATACATTTGTAGAAACATTGTCTGACAACCCTACACATGGTCTTAGGGACACTCCCCCCTGCATAGACATACCTAATACTAATAATGATTTTGAGTTTTATTCCACATTTTTCTCCCAATATTTTGATGACGATGTGGGAAATTAGCATTCTTCTACATTGCTTGTGGGAATGCTTATTGCTGCAAACTCTATGGAAGGCAATATAGCATGGGTGTCAACATTATAAATGTATATATCCTTTAACATAGAAGTTATATTTCTAGAAGTTTATTCCTACAGGTATTCTTACATATTTGCAAAGTGACACATACAAGGTTATTGAACTTAGCATTTTTCTTGCAAAATATTGAAATCAACTTAAATGTCCTATAGTAGGAGAATGATTAAGTGATTAGGGTTGGAGTACTAGGTAGCTGTAAGAAAACATGAGGAAATGCTTTTTGTTGTGATACGGAATGATTGCCAAAATATACTGATAGATGAAAGAAAAAAAAACAAAAAAAAAAAAGATAAAGAACATCAAGATTAGTATGCTATTATTTGTATCCACAGAGGGAATATATATATTTAGCATACATGTTTAATATATCTTTGGAAATACACCCAAAAAATTAAAAATATTTTCTCAAGGAAAGGAACTGAGTAATTGGGAAACAGAATTGGAGGAGACTTTTCACTGTATACTCTTGGTATCTTATGAATTGTGAACCATGTGAGCACATTATTAATGAGAAATAATGTAACTAAATGAGAAATGATTGTCTTTTCTTGTTTCCTTGTTGCAAAAAGCATTCTTACTAAAAATTTTGTAGTAATGGTTAATATATACTCAAAAATTTTTTTATTGTGCTTTGGGTGCAAATTTACAAAAAGATTTGTTTTACAGTCAACAGTTCATACACATTTGATTTCACAACCCCTGATTATAATCCCAAACCATAAAAAACTCTTCTCTCTGTGACCATCCCCTCCCTGTGCCCTTCTTACCTATGCATTCCTGTCTGTCCAGCTTTCCCTCTATGTGAATGCTACTCTTCTGATGTTTCATGGATGACTGATTTAGGGGGTGCATCTCCCTAGGGTAGGTGAGTGTATCTCCCTGGGGTAGGAGCTCTGCAGATAGGACTTTCTGCTGTTGGGCTGAGAGCCAACCCATGGACATGAGTCCGTTTCTTGGCCTTCAGGGGCCATAGTCTTGAGTGTTCCACCAATCTCTATCTGACCAGTAATTCTGATCAGTTTTGTGTTTTTGACTTTTGTTCCACATTTTTCCTCTCACTCTAAACAGGATCTACAATTTTGATTCCTTTCCAAGTGACTGGCATTGGTAGCTGGGCACCATCTAGTTCTTTTGGTCTTGAGGTCATGAAAGCTGAGGTCCGCATGGTCCATCATATCTTTGGACTAATTGTTTCCAAATGACTTGATTTTCTTCATTGTTCTTTGCTCCAGGCAAGAAGAAATCAATAGTTGCATCTTAGATGGCCACTCAAAAGCTTTTAAAACACCAGTTGCTACTCACCAAAGGAGGATGTAGAGCAGGATTTTTATGCACTATGTTATGCCGACTAAGCTTGATGCACCCCGAGACCATGGTCCTGAGCTCACAGGCCCAGTGACTCTCCCCCTCAAGGTGATTGGTTGTCATAGAGAAGCTACTCCAACCCTGTCCACTGTTACTTCTGTAACATATGTGGATAATTTTGTAGCACAAGTACATATGTAAGATTATCTTTAGCCAAATCTATCCTTGGGTATATTCCTATTCACCTACCCTCCGTGATCCTCTCACCTATCTACGCATTTGCTCATTGCCTAGTATTTGATGACACTGGTAGTGCAGTGTTGTGCATGTAATAGTATTTGCCTCTGCTGTCTATATCTCTTGTGCACATTTCTGTGTGCTCGCTTCCCCTATTGTCAAAATGCTAGTCAGAGACTCTTCCCATACCCCCCTTCCTTCATCCATATCAACATATGACTTCCAGACTTGAGGATAAGATGGTGAAATAGGCAGAAAGACTGCACAGACCCTCTTCAACAAAGAAAATTAGAACCAACTAACACAGATACAGAAGATAATCTTGGAGCCCTGATCCTTAAAGGGAATTATATAGAAGTGGACTAAACTCCAACTAACAGAAGAATTTGCATGAAACACCAAAAGGGAGACTTATGGAGCTGTGGTTGGGCAGTCATCCTGACATCACAGATAGCTTGGCTGTTGCTGAGTGGTGGTAGGACCTAAGAATTAACCTAAAAATCAGCCCTGCTAGCCAGGAACTGCATGGAGTACGCTCTGGTGGCTGGGGAATAAAAGAGGAAGCAGCAAAGTGGAAGGCAGGCTGAGCTGTGGACTTTGTCTGTCCAGAGGGTACAGCCATATTGAATGTTTACAAGCAGCTTGACCATTTTGGATATTTAAAGTGACAGCATTCTCATAGATTCCAGGGATTTAAGAATAGGCCCCACTTGCCAGGGACCCCAAGGACATTCTGGGCCCGGATGACTGGAAAGGTGTGACATTCCCTTTGTTATTCTTACACCCACACTCTCTTGGTGAATGGAGGTGTGGCCATCCCTTACTCCCACCCACTTTCTGGGCCGGCAGGAATTCCATCTCACTCTGTGTGCTCGGATGGAGCCTGGGTACCCTGCCTCGCCCTGCCCCAATTTTTTTTTTTTTTTTTTTTTTTCCTTTTTTCTATTTTTTAGTTTGTTTGTTTTTGTCTGTTTTAAAAATACTACTATTATTATTACTTTTATCCTTTTTACTATTATTCTTTATTCTTCCCCTCCCAGGTTCAAGTTTTCAGCTTTTTTTCTTTTCCCTGTTCTTGGTTGCAATTTTTCTTTCTCATGGTTAACCCTGTTCTTTGTTTTTCTTTTTGCATTTTTCCCATTCTTTTCTTCATTCTTCTTCTTCTCTACCTTTTTTTCACTTACTGCACTCTCCCCAGATATTGCAGGGTTTTTTTTTTTTTTTTTCCTCTTTTTCCCTTTTTCCTTTTTTTGGTTACTGTTTCTGTATGATTACATGCTGTGTTTTTTGTCCATTTGCTTTTACTCTTTTGAAGGTTATTCAATGTTATTTGTGTTTAACTGAGTGAAAGACAGCAACAATCCCCATACAACACAACTACACCCACACCTCCTGCAGCTTCACTTACTGAGTGAGAGCCATCACTTCCTTCTCCACCAACAGGCCAACAATAAACAACCACCATGAAGAGCCTGAATCACCCTCGGCTGCTCTTCACAAACAGTTAACAGAGGCCTGAATACAATAATGCCACGATGTCTTGGAGACAACAGACCTTCCCAGTCCACACAAAGAAGCAAGATAAAATGGTAGAAACAAGGGAGCAGGATACAGACCAAGAACAATCCTTGAGGAAGACGCAGCATTGGAACTCTCTGATGAGAGATTCAAAGGAACTATATTTAGGTATGTTCACAGGATTGAGAGACAGACCAAGGAAAACACAGACAAAACCCTAGAAGAATTTTGGAAGAAAATACAAGAATAAATGAAGAATTAGAAATGATTCTAAATCCACAGATAGAAATCAAGAAAATTAAAACTAAATTGTCAGAAATAGATAAAACATTGGAAGGGAAAAGGAGTAGAATTGATGCAATGGAAGACAGAATGAATGAGATTGAACACAAATACCTGAATACTTCTTTGGAAAGGGATCAATCAGAAAAAAGGTCCAAACAAAATGAAGAAAGCCTAAGGTTCATGTGGGATACCATCAAAAGGAATAATCTACATGTCATTGGAATTCCAGAACAGGAAGAGAAAAATAAAACCACTGAGAAAATTGTACAAGATATGTTGGAAGAGAACTTCCATGATATGATGAAAGATGAGAATATATCCATTCAGGAAATTTAACGAACCCCAAACTGGATGAACCCCAAAAGAAAATCACCAAGACATATCATCATCACACTCATCAAAACCAAAGGCAAAGACAGAATCCTGAAAGCAGCATGGGAAAAACAAAAAGTTACTTACAGAGGACAACCAGTAAGAATAGGCTCTGATTTCTCAGCAGAAACCATGCAAGCAAGAAGGAAATGGGATAGTATATATAAAAACCTGAAAGAGAAAATTTTCAACTGAGAACTATATACCCGGCAAAACTGTCACTCAAATATGGTGGTGAAATTAGGAGATTTCCAGATAAGCAGAAACTAAGGGAATTTGTTAAAACCACACCAACCTTACAAGAGATACCAAAGGGAGTCCTTTGAACAGAGAACCAAAAATAGCAAATAACAA
>NW_006921786.1:4002747-4006121 GCF_000298275.1 Orycteropus afer afer | reverse complement strand
TTATCTCTAGAATTTATAGAAAACTCCAACACCTCAATAACAAAAAGACAAATAATCCAATTAAAAAATGGGCAGAAGACATGAATAGACACTTCACTAAGGAGGATATTCATGTGGCCAACAAACATCTGAAGAAATGCTTACGATCATTAGCCATTAGAGAAATGTAAATCAAAACAACAATGAGATACCGTCTTGCTCCAGCACTAGTAGCCAAGTTCAACAAGGCAGAAAATAACAAATGCTGGTGAAGATGCAGAGAGATTGAGACTCTCATACCCTGCTGGTGGCACTGGAAAATGGTACAATCACTGTGGAAAGCAGTGTGGTGATTCCTTAAAAAGTTGGAATAAGAGATACCATTTGACCCAGCCATTCCATTACTAGGTATATATCCTAAAGAAGTGAGGGCCAGGACAAGAACAGACATATTCACACCCATGTTCATCACAACACTATTGACAATGGCAAAAACATGGAAACAACCTAGGTGCCCATCAACAGAAGAGTGGATAATCAAACTATGGTACATACACACAATGGAATACTGTGCAACCCTAAAGAATAACCTAGAATCTGCAAGATTCTTCTTGATCATAGCCAGCTAGCCAGAGGGACCGAGTTGTTGAACCTGTGGGCTCAGGGCCATAGTCACAGGGAACATCAAGCTCAACTGGCATAACATACTACACAAAACATTTTTTCACCTCCTACTTTGGCGAGTAGTGACTGGAATCTTAAAGCTTGCAAGCAGCCATCTAGATGAAACAATGGGTCTCTCTTCGTCCAGAGCAAAGAAGAATGAGGACAACCAAAGATTCATGAAAACAATTAATCCTAGCGACTGGTACACCATGTGTTCCATAGCCTATATGACTATGAGACCAGAAGAACTAGATGGTGCCTGGCTACCTCTGTCAACCACTCAGAGAGGGATCTATGTAGGAGATCCTGGATAGAAGGGAAGAACAATGTGGAATGAAACTCAAAATCATTTGGCGGGGAGGGGGTGAAAGGAGGGGCCAGGTTGGCTGGTCTGATAGAGCCTGGTGGAACCACTGAGATTATGGCCCCTAGCTGCCCTTCATATCTGGAGTTGAACCCACACCTGTGGCTTCCAGCCAAACAAAAGACAGGCATAGGAGTTGAACTTGAGGTGGATACACTCCTTGGAGAGAACAATCATGAGAGAAAGAAGGGCTGCTTATTCACAGGGAGACAGCTCAGGGGGCAGGTGTGCATGGAGGCATGGACACAGGGAAGAGGTGACTGTTGGGAGGAAGTGGGAGGGGAGCTGTTGCATTGTGGTGAATTGTGGTCAATGTCATAAGACAAAGTGTATGAACGGTTGTATGGAAAGTGAATTTGCTCTGTAAATTTTCATCCAAATCACACACATACAAAAAAAAAAAAAAAAGAATAGAAGTAGAAAAAAAAACTATGACCTCCAATTAGTCTAGATTTTCCTTTCCATACCCAGGAACCAAAAAAGTGAATTTCCTTCCCTGAATAAACCCTTTCTTGACTTTTTACATAATGGACTCATTCAATAGTTGTCCTTCTGTCATTGACTTATTTCAGTCAGCATAGTGTCCTCCAAATTCATCGATGTTGGGAGATGATTCACATATTCTTCGTTATTCTTTAATGTTGTATAGTAATAGTATTCCACTGTGTGAATGTACCATAGTTTGGTTATCCATTCATCTGTTGATGGACATTTAGGGTGTTTCCATCTCTTTGCTATAGTGAATTGTGCTGTCATGAACAGGGATGTTCATGCCTATTCGTATCCTGTCTGTCATATCTTTAGGGTATATTCCTAGTAATGGAATGGCTGGGTCAAAACGTACTTTATTTTCCATTTTTTAAGTAAATGCCATATAATTTTCCACAGTGCCTGTATCGTTTTGTAGTTCCACCAGCAGTGTATGAGAGTTCTGGTCTCTCCGCACCCAGCATTTTTTATTTTTTTTCTTGTTGAACTTTGCTATTGTTGCTGGGGTGAGATGCTATCTTACTGTTGTTTTGATTTGCATCTCTCTAATAGCTAGTGAGTCAGGGCTGACTCGATGGCACATAACAACAACAACAATAGCTAGTGATCTTGAGCATTTCCTTGTGTGTTTGTTGGCCTTCCCCTCCCCCCTTTTCACTTTTATTGTGGTGAAAATATATACTACAAGACATTTGCCATTGTAACAACTTCCACATTTATAGGTCTGGCACTTTGATGACATTGTTCATGTTGTGCCACCATTATTGCTATCCTTTCCCAAAATATTCCACCACCATTAGCATAAACTCAAGGACCCACAAACAAAAGCTTCTCCTTTCCCCCTACCTCCTACTGCTGATAACCACTAATAATCTTTAGAATATATATATATAAAGCCATTAGAGAGACGCATATCAAAACAACAATGAGATATCACTTAATCCCAGCATTAATACCAAAGTTCAACAAGACAGAAAATAACAAATGCTGGTGAGGATGTGGATAGATAGGGACACTCATACACTGCTGGTGGGATGTAAAATGATACAACCACTGTAGCAATCAGTGTGGTGATTCCTTAAAAAGCTGGAAATAAAAATCCATTTGACCCAGTAAATATATGGTGTATATATATATATATATATGTATATATATACACATACATATATATATATACATATATACACACATATACATACACACACACATATATGTTGTGCCGTGGAGTCAGACCCAATTCATAGCAGCCCCTCCTTGGGTTTCTGAGGCAGTATCACTATGGAAGAAGATTGCCCCATCTTCCTTCCGAGTATACACACACACACACACATAAATATAAATGTAAATATATATTGCCAAGGAGGCAGTGGGGCCGCTTCTTCTGACCTCCTCTAACTCCACAAGAGGAAGACAGAATCACCATCAGTAGCCCAAGGCCTATTCCTGTGAGGCCAGACATGCTGCCTCCCTCTAGCCCTTTCATCAACCCTGACACCAACTGTTCCTCTCACAGCACCCTTCACCTTTCTGCTGGGTTCAATAATTCGCTGCAGTGGCCACACAGAACTCAAAGATTATGGGGTTTATTAGGGAAGCACCAGGCTACAATTCAGGTTCAGAAACAATGCTCAATCTCTCTCAGCCTGCTGTCTCCCAGCCAACAGTCTCTCTCAGTCTCTATCCCAGCAGTGTGTGTCTCTCAGCAATGCATGTCTCTCAGCATCTCTTTCTCAGCAACACGTGTCTCTCAGGAGCATGTTTCTCTCAGTAGCACATCTTTCACAGCCAGCAGTCAGAGAGACTCCTTCTGCCTCTAGGAGGCCTCCTTTTGAGCCTTGCAGAGTGGCCAAACTAACCAATCCCAACATCAGAATTC
>NW_006921786.1:3993981-4002197 GCF_000298275.1 Orycteropus afer afer | reverse complement strand
ACCTAGTAATGGGATTGCTGCATCAAATGGATTTCTATTTTCAGCTTTTTAAGGAATCGCCATACTGATTCCTACAGTGGTTGTATCATTTTACAGTCCCACCAGCAGTGTCTGAGTGTCCCAATCTCTCCACATCCTTGCCAGCATTTGTTACTTTCTGTCTTGCTGAACTTTGCTATTAATGCTGGGATGAGGTGATATCTCATTGTTTTGATGTGCATCTATCTAATGGCTAACGATCGCAAACATTTCTTCAAGTGTTGGCAGCCTGAGTATCTTCTTTGGTGAAGTGTCTGTTCATGTCTTCTGCCCATTTTTAATTGGATTATTTGTCTTTTTGATGTTGAGGTGCTGGAATTTTCTGTAAATTTTAGAGAAAAGTCCTTTGTCTGATATGTCATTGCTCAATATTTTTTCCCATTCTGTCAGTTCTCTTTTTACTCTTTTGGAGAAGACTTTTGTTGCATATAAGTATTTAATTTTTAGAAGGTCCCAATCATCTAGTTTTTCTGCTGTTGTTTGTGCATTTTTGGTTACGTTTAATAGTCTATTTATGCCATATATTAGAACCCCTAACTTTCCTCCTATTTTTTCTTTGATGAACTTTCTAGTTTTAGGTTTTACCTTTAAGTCTTTGTTCTATCTTGAGTTTGTTTTTGCATATGATGTGAGATATGGATCTGTTTCATTTTTCTGCAAGTGGATATCCAGTTTTGCCAGCACAATTTGTGAAAGATACTCTCTTCCCCATTTAATGGACTTCAGCCCTTTGTCAAAAATCGGCTGACCACATAGGTCAATGGATCTATTTCTGGGTTCTAAATTCTATTCCACTGGTCTATGTGTCTGTCGTTGTACCAGTAACAGACTGTTTTGACTATTCTGGCTGTATAGAAGGTTTTGAAATCTGGGAGTGTGAGACCTCCTACTTTGTTCTTCCTCTTCAGGAGTGCTTTGTTTATCCAAAGTCTCTTGCCTTTCAATATAAAATTAGTGATTGTTTTTTCATATTGTTCTGGTTTCCTAGTGCTGCTCTGACAAGAATATACCACAAATGGGATGGCCTTAACAAATAGGAGTTTATTCTCTTACAGTTGGGAGGCTTTAAGTCCAAGTTCAAAGTGCCAAGCTCTAGGGGCCCCTCAACCTTGGGCTTTAGCTCTGCCTCTTGCTCCTGGCTCACTGAAGCTAGAGGCATCTCTTCACTCAGGCAGCTACTGGCTGCTGAGGCTAACAAGCCCAAGGTCTATAAATAAAATGGCACAGTCCTGATATTACCAAACCATGTGGCAGGCCATTAATTCAAGTCCATTGTAAGTCCCAAGGTTGGCAGAGCATGGCAGGCTGCTGAACAATGACACAGCTACATGCAGGGTCCAAGCGTGCCATAAGCTAGAGACCATTCCCCAAGGCTTCTGCTTATATACAGGAAGCAGACCACATCCCTAAGGCAGCTACTCAGCTGCTCATAGTAGATTCCACTATGGAGTTGATTACCAGTCTCATCATGGGGAATACTACATCCAGCTGCCCAGCCACAACCAGGCCTAGTCAAGTTGGCACACAAATAAAACTACCACACATGTCTTTGAAGAATGTTGATGGAATCTGGATCGGTATTACATTGAATGTATAGATTGCTTTGAGTGGTACTGACATTTTCACAATGTTCCATCTTCCTATCCATGAGCATGGTATGTTCTTCCATTTATGTAGATCTCTTTCAGTTTCTTGAGGTAGTGTTTTGTAGTTTTCTTTATATAGGTCTTTTGGTTCCTGGTAAGATTTATTCCCAAGTATTTTATCTTTTTGGTAGCTATTACCAATGGTATTGATTTCCTTATTTCCTTTTCAGAGACCTCTTTGCTGGTGTAGAGGAATCCATCTGATTTTTGTATCTTGATCTTGTATCCTGCCACTATGCTAAATCTTTCAATAAGTTCCAGTAGTTTTCTTGCTGAGTGAGTCTCTTGGGTTTTCTATGTATAGGATCCTATCATCAGCAAATAGGGATAGTTTGACTTCTTCCTTACCAATCTGGATGCCTTTGATTTATTTCCCTTTCTTGCTTTATTGTCCTGGCTAGGACTTCGAATACAATGTTGAATAGAAGTGGAAATGGAGGCCACCCTTCTCTGGTTCCTGTTCGCAAAGGAAATGGTTTCAGTTTCTCTCCATTGAGAAAAATGTTGGCTATTGGTTTTGCATAAATGCCTTTTATTATGTTGAGGAATGTCCCTTCTATTCCTATTTTTCTCAGAGTTTTGATCAGGAATGGGTGTTGGATTTTTATGAAATGCCTTTTCTGCATCTATTGATATGATCATGTGATTATTTTCATTTATTTTACTTATGTGATGGGTTACATTGATTCTTCTTCTAATGTTGAACCATCCTTGCATAACTGGTATCAATCCCACATGGTCGTGATGTATTATTATTATTTTTTTTTTTTTTTTTGATATGTTGTTGGAGTCTATTGGCTAGGATTTTGTTGAAGATTTTTGCATCTATATTCATGAGGGATATTGGTCTGTAGTTTTCCTTTCTAGTGGTGTCTTTGCCTGGTTTTGGTATCTGGGTTATGCTTGCTTCATAAAATGAATTATGTTGGATTCCATAATTTTCTGTGTTCTGGAATAGTTCGAGTAGGATTGGTGTCAGCTATTCTGTGAACGATTGGGAGAATTCTGCAGTGAAACCATCTGGGCCAGGACTTTTTTTGTTGGTAATTTTTTTATGACCTGCTCAATGACTTCCCTTGTCTGTTCAAATTTTTTACCTCAGTGTGTGTAAGTTTCAGTAAGTAGTCTGTTTCTAGAACTCTGTCCATTTCTTCTAAGTTTTCAGATTTGTTGGAGTACAGTTCTTCATAATATCTTGATATTATTCTTTTTATTTCTTTGGTTCTGTTGTGATGTCACCTATTTCATTTCTCTTTCATGTTATTTGCATCTTCTTCTTTTCCTTTGTAGAGTTTGCCAGTGGTTTGTCAATTTTATTTATCTTTTCAAAGAACCATCTTCTAGTCTTGTTGATTTTTTTTTTCTATTGTCTTCTTTCTATTTTCTTTTTCACTTATTTGTGCTTATATTTATTATTTCTTTTCTTCCGGTAACTGTAGGTTTTTTGTTTTGTTTTTTGCTTCCCTTTCTCTAACTGTTGAAGATATTGGATTAAGGTATTGATTTTGACTCTTTCTTCTTCTTCTTCTTCTTCTTCTTTTTTTTTTTTTTGATGTGTGCTTCTATTGCTATAAAGAGTTCTGGTACCACAGTGCCTGAGGTATCTGACTGCTAACAAGAAGGTTGGTGGTTCAAACCCACCAGACACTCCACAGAAGCAAGAGTGGGCAATCTACTTCTGTAAAGATTTACTGCCTCAGAAACCCAATGGGTATTGCTATGAGGTAGAATCAACTCAATGGCAGTGGGTTTGGTTTGGTTTTTGGTTTCTATTGCTATAAATTGCCCTCTGATCACTGCTTTTGCTGTGCCCCAAATATATTAGCATGTTGTGTTTTCATTCTCCTTTAGTTCAAGGAATTTTTTAATTTCATTTATTATTTCTTCTATTACCCAATTGTTTTTGAGGAGGGTGTTATTCTGTTTCCATGTATTTGTTGTTTTTCCATTCATCTTCCTAGTGTTGATTTCTAATTTTATAGCATTGTGATCTGAGACAATGGTTTGTGGTATTTCAATGTTTTTAAGTGTATTGAGGCTTGCTTTGTGGCCCAACAATCCTGGACAATCTCCTTTGCATGCTGGAAAGAAATATGCATTGTGCTGTTGTTGGGTGTGGTAAGGAGCTCTGGTGGCATAGTACCTAAGGTATTTTACTGCTAATCAGAAGGCTGGTGGTTCAAACCCACCAGCCACTCCTTGGAAGGAAGACTGGGCAACCTACTTCCGTAGAGATACATCTTGGAAACCCAAGGAGGGGTGACTATGAGTCAGAACCAACTTGACAACAGTAGATTTGGTTTTTGGTTTTTGGGGTAGTACTCTGTCTGGTGGCATAGTGCCTAAGGCACTTGACTGCTAACCAGAAGGCTGGCAGTTCAAATCCACCAGCCACTCCTTGGAAGGAAGGTTGAGCAATCTACTTCTGTAGTGATACCACCTCAGAAACCCAAGGAGGGGTCGCTATGAGTTGGGGCCGACTTGACGGCACATAACAACAACAACAACAACTCTGTAGACTACTATAAGATCAAGTTGGTTGATTGTGTTGTTTTTTTTTCTGCATCTCTGATGTATTTCTTTCCAGTTGTTCTATCTTTCATTGAAAGTGGTACATTAAAGTCTCCTGCTATTACTGTGGAACCATCTATTTGTCTTTTCAATCCTGTTAAAGTCTGATTAATGTATTTTGGGGCACTTTCTTTGGGTGCATAGATATTTATTACAGTTATATCCTCTTGTTCAATTGATCATTTAATCATTTTATAATGTCCTTCCTTGTCTCTTATGGTTGTTTTTGTCTTAAAGTCAGTTTCATCAGAAATTAATATTGCCACTCCTGCTCTTTTTTGATTGCCATTTGCGTGATATATCTTTTTTCAACCTTTGATTTTTAGTCTATTTTTGTCTTTGTGTCTAAGGTGAGTCTCTTGTAGACAGCATATTGATGGATCATGTATTCTTATCCAGTCTGTAACTATCCATCTTGAGTGGTGCATTTAATCCATTTCCATTCCATGTAATGACAGACAAGTATGAATTTATTGATGTAATTTTATGTGTTTTTTTTTGTGTGTGTGTTGTTGATGGTTTCTTTGTTTCATATAATTTTCTGTGCTGAGCTCATTTTTTTTTAATGAATCATGTTATCATCTCCCTCATTGCTATTGTTTCAATATTTTCTAAATATTTGTGCTTGTCCTCTTTTATATTGTGATGCAAAGGTATTATTTGTTTTTGAGGTAACCCAGTGATTTATTATTTTCTTCCCAAATTTAATACAGTCTTTCTATCTCACAAGTATCTTGACTTTCTTACCATTTAGAAGTTCTGTAACTACACTGTTTATTCCCTCTTGTTTGGTTTGTAGTTGTCCTCATTTACCAATTGATGTCTCTTGTTCCCTGTTTAGTCTTGTAAGCTTATTTTACTTAGGATACTTCTATAACTGGATTGGTTTCTGGGTTACGTTATCACGTGTCTTAATCATCAGTTGTTGTTTGCTGTTGTTGGTTCTCTGTCCAATGGACTCCTATTATCATCTCTTGTAAGGTTGGTCTGGTTTTAACAAATTCCCTTGATTTCTGCTTATCTAGAAATGTCCTAATTTCATCACCATACTTGAGGGACAATTTTCCTGGGTAAATAATTCTTGGTTGGAAATTTTTTTTTTTTTTCAGGGTTTTATACATGTCATCCCATTGCCTTCTCACCTGCACAGTTTCTGCCAAGAAATCTGAGCTTAGTCTCACTGGTTGCCCTTGGTAGGGAATTTTCATTTTCCCCGTGCTTTCAGGATTCTTTCTTTGTCTTTGGTTTTGATGAATTTGATGATGATATATCTTGATGATTTTCTTTTGTGGTCTGTACTGTCTGGGATTCATTGAACTTCTTGAATGGATATAATCTTGTCTTTCATAATATTAGAGAAATTCTCTTCCAACAAATCTTTGACAATTTTCTCTGCAATTTTATTTTTTTATTCCTGTTCTGGAATTTTGATTATATGTAGGTTATTCTCTTGATGGCATCTCACATGAATCTCAGGCTTTCTTCATTTTGTTTTGATCTGTTGTCTGTTTAATCCCTTAACAAAATAGTATTCGTGTATTTGTCTTCAATCTCATTAATTCTGTCTTCCATTGATTCGATTCTACTCCTTTGCCCATTGAATGTGTTATCTATTTTTGAAATCTTAGTATTAATCTTCTGGATTTCTATTTGTTGTTTTTGTATCATTTCTAATTTTTTGTTATTTTGTCAATTTGTTCTTGCATTGTTTTCCTAAATTGTTCTATCATGTTTTCTGTATTATCTTTGATTTTGTCAGTGTTTTCCTTGCTCTTGTCAGTGTTTTCCTTGATCTGTCTCTCAATCTGTTGAAGGTACCCAAATATAATTCTTTTGAATTCTTCACAAAGGAGTTCCATTGCTACTTCTTCCTCAGGGAAGTTTTTTGGGTTTTATATCCTGGTGCCTTGTTTCTACTACTTTATCTTGTTTCTTTATTTGCACTGGGATGGTCATTTGTTCCTGAGACATTGTGATGTTGTTGTATTTGTGTTTAATTTGTGGTTGTATGTCAGTGTGATTCACCCAGGATTTTTTTCCCCCCTTTATTTTGTTTTGGTGTATCTTTGTGATCAGGGTATTGTTCTCCTGTGTTTGTTAGTTGTTTACACATAAGCACTCACCACCTGTCTCCTGGTGGGTGTGATATAGAATGAGAGCATGTGATCTCTGTTAGCTGTTTATAGAGAGAAGTTGAGGGTGAGTTGAACTGGTATTGGCTGCTGTCTGTTGTTGGTCAGTTGGTGCAAAAGCAAGTGGTGGCCCTCACTCAGGAGATGCAGGTATGGTTGGGTTGTGTGGGAGCAGTTGCTGTTACTTTTGCTAGACAAAAGTGAAAAAAAAATTAAATTAAAAAACCACCAAAAATATGAAAGAAGAGAACAAAAACTAAAACCACATAAACAGGAACAATCACCAAAAATAGGCAATAATAAATGAGAAGAAAAAAAAAATTAAATATATCTAAAAAGGATAAAGGAAAGATAATGAGAAAAAGAGAGGGGGGGGATAAAAGCTATAATATCAGGGATGGAGAGATGAAAGAAAAGAGCAAAAGTAAAGAAAAAATGGGAAAACTAGAAAAGGAAAAACAAGGGATGTAGTGAACTAGAAGAAAGAAAACAAGGGAACCAGGAAAAGGAAAGGGATGGGGAGAAAAAGAAAAGAAAAGAAGAACTTGGGATGGGGAAGAGAAAAAAATTAAAAGGAAGAAAGGAGGAAGATAAAAAGGATAATTTAAAAACAAACAAAAACAAAAGTGTTGGGCGTGGGACAGGTCACTCAGGCTCTGTCAAGGCACAGACTGGGATGGAATTCCTGCTGGTTAAGAAGATGGATGGGTGGGGGGATGACCATACCTCTGTTCACAAAGAGGGTGTGGTTTATAAAAGTAACAGGGAAAATATCACACCTTTCTAATCATCAGCCTCCACTGTGGTTGATTGTGCTGTCCTCAGCAAGAGAGCCTATTCTTAGGTTTCTGTCCAAGTTTGAATGCTGTGGTTGACAAGGTGGTTGTCAACTTGGCTGAGCCTGGTTGAATGGCTAGACAGCTAAATGTAGTTATTCCTCACAGTGAGATTGGGAAGTAACTCCATGGTGGAATGCATTGGAGCAGCTGAGTAGCTGCTTTAGGGATGTGGTGTGCTTCACGTATATAAAAAATAGCTTTGAGGAGTTCCGGCAATATGGCAAATTAGGCAGAAAGACTGCACAGACCCTCTTCAACAAAGAAAAGGGAAACCAATTAACTCAGACACAGAAGATAATCCTCAACCCCTGAGCCTTGAAGGGAAGGATATAGAAGTGGACTAAACCCCAACTAACAGAAGAATATGCATCAAAATACCAAAAAAGGAGACATACGGAGCTGCAGTCTGGCAGCGATTCTGAGTGATCCTGATGGCACAGACAGCTTGGAGATCCCCGAGGAGTGTTAGGATCTAAGAATTAACCTAAAAATCAGCCCTGCTAGCCAGGGACTGCACAGAGGACTGCTCCAGTGGCTGGAGAATAAATGGAGAAGATGAAGAGAAAGGCAGGCTGAGCTGTGGACTTTTGCCGGTTTGGAGGACGCCGCCATTTTGAAGGTCTAAAAATGGCTTGACTATTTTGGATATTTAAAGAGACAGCACTCTTGCAGATTCCTGGGGCTTAAAAACACACTCTGCTTTCCATCAACCCCAAGGACCCTCCGGACCTGCAAGACTGAAAAGGTACGGCATTCCTCTTTTTATTCTTATACCCCACACCTGCTTGGTGAATGGAGGTGTGGCCATCCCCCACTCCCACCTACCTTCTGGGCCCAAAGGAACTCCATCACAGTCTGTGTGCTCAGACAGAGCCTGGGTTCCCTGCCCTGTCCTCCACCATTTTTTTTTTTTTTTGGCTCTCTTTTTTTATTTTTCTTTTTTGCTTTCTTTTTTCTGGTAATTAGTTTGCTTGTATTTTTCATTTTTA
>NW_006921786.1:3965219-3986809 GCF_000298275.1 Orycteropus afer afer | reverse complement strand
CTTCAGGTCTGGAATTGAACCCACACCTGTGGTTTCCAGCCAAACAGAAGAGAGGCATATAAGTTGGATGTTTACCTGAGGTAGATACACTTCTTGGAGAGAACAATCATTGAGAAAGAAGGGCTGCCTATGCACAGGGAGACAGCTCAGGGGGCAGGAGTCCATGGAGGGATGGACACTGGGAAGGAAGGAAGTAGGAGGGGAACTGTTGCATTGTGGTAAACTGTGGTCAATATCATGAGACACAGTATATGTAAACTGCTGTATGGAAAGTGAATTTACTCTGTAAATCTTCACCCAAATCACAATAAAAAGAAAGAAGAAGAAGAAAAAATAGCTTTGGGAATGGTCTCCAGCTTTTTGGCATGCTTGAACCCTGCATGTAGCCAAGTCATTCTTCAAGAGCCTGCCATGCCCTGCCAATCTTGGGACTTCATCTGGATTTGAGTTAGTGGCCTGCCATGTTATTTGGTAACATTGGGACTGTGCCTTTTTTCTTGTCAACTTTGGGCTTGTCAGCTTCAGCATCCAGCAGCTATCTGAGTGAAGAAAAGCCTCTAGCTCCAGTGGCCTGGGAGCAGGAAGCAGAGCTGAAGTGCAAGGTTGAGGGTCTTTCACCCAGCCCCTAGATCCTGGCATTTTGAACTTGGACTTAAAGCCTCCAAACTGTAAGAGAATAAACTCCTGTTTTTAAAAGCTGTCCCATTTGTGGTATATTCCTGTCAGAGTGGCACTGGGCAACCAGAACAAATGCCACTTGCATATATTCAAAATGGGTGCACCCTCAGGACAGCTGCCAGCAGTCGAGAGGTCTGTTTGTCTCCTTCTTCGTTGTTTTCCTTTCTGGTTGTCAGGCACCAGTGCAGTCCTTGCCCATGTAGTCCTTCGTGAGAAGAGTTGATTCTTAGGTTGCTACTAGGAAACGCTTGCAAATATTCAAATGGCTGTACCCTCAAGACGGCTGGCAGTCCACAGCTCCATTTGTCTCCATACAGTTTTCATTCAGATTCTTTTACTAATTGTTATTTAATCCACTTCTTTACCTTTCTCTTCAGAGCTCAGATTTCCAGGATCATCTTCTGTATCAGTTTCAATTGGTTTCTTATTGTTTTGTTGCAGAGAATCTGTGTAGCTTGTCTGCCTATTCCACCATCTTGCCAGAACTCTCCATATACTCAAATTCTTTCAAAGTTTCATTTTAAATGAAACATCAAAAGACACGAATGGATACATGGAAACACATATTCATTGTAGTATTGTTCACAATAGCAAAACAATGTAAACAATTAAGTGCCCATCAATGGATGAATGGATAAGCAAATTTTGACACATACATACAATGGAATATTATACAACTATAAAGACTAATGAAGCCCTAGTGGTATAATGTTTAAAACACTTTACTCCTTTGCGTTTTGTTTGTTTGGTTGGTTTGGTTCAATTTTTGCTTTTTTGAGTGTAAAGAATAATAACGAGTCTGCAAAACATAACATGGATGACTCTGAAGGACATTATGCTGAGTGAAATAAGTCAATCACTAAAGGACAAATAATTCAAGAATAAGTATACACACAGAAAAAAATGTTATTTCATGGTTATCAAGGTTGGAAAGGAGAGGCAGGGCAAAGGAGTGATAATCACTTGCTAGATAGTGGACATCTGTTATTTCTAATACTCTCACTGCCATTGAGTCAGATCTGACTCATAGCAACCACTCCTTGGGTTTCTTAGGCAGCATCTCTATGGAAGTAGATCGCACAACCTTCCTTCTGAGGAGTGGCTGGTGGGTTTAAACCACCAGACTTCTGGTTAGCAGGCAAATGCCTTAGGGACTATGCCACGGGTGATGGGAAAGGCAATACATTGTATGGGGGAAATCAGCACAATTTGATCAAGGTAAATGAAGACACTGAAAGCTGTGCAAGAATAGAGCACAATTGTGGTAAATATTGTAACATATATAATTTTGCAACAACATTAATAGCAATCAAATATATGTATGTGATTGCATAGGTAGAAGGGTATGCTATATGTATATAGGAAGGTATATGTGATTACATGCACATGCATATATAAGTATAGTGTACTACATGTATATTCATATATAAAATAAAGCACATGGGGGCACAGCTATGGAGATTTCTTAGACATATCCAAATATGTTGTGGGAATGGTTTACTGGATTATAAGGTTTGGGGACATACTCTTATGGGACAACTCAGTTAATTGACATGGCACAGTTCATAAAGATAATGTTCTACAGCCTAGTGTGGCAAATAACATCTGGGGTTTTAAAAACTTGCAAGCAGTATCTAAGACACAACTATTGGTCTCTTCCTGTCTGAAGCAAGAGAGAATGAAGGAAACTAAAGACTCAAAGAAGAAACTAGTTCTCAAGACTAATAGATCACAGTAAAATGGTGGAATAGGCTGAAAGACTGCACAGACTCTCTTCAACAAAGAAAAGGGGAACCAATTAACACAGATACAGAAAATAATCCCTGGAGCCCTGAGCTTTGAAGGGAAGGATATAGAAATGGACTAAACTCCAACTAGTAAAAGAACTTGCATGAAAACACCAAAAAAAGGAGACATACAGAGCTGTGGTCTGTCAGTGATCCTGATGGCACAGACAGCTTGGATATTGCTGAGTGGTGTTAGGACCTAAGAATTAACCTAAAAATCTGCCCTGCTAGCCAGGGATTGCATGGAGGACTGCACTGGCAGCTGGTGAATAAAAGGGGAAGCAGTGAAGAGGAAGGCAGGCTAAGTTGTGGACTTTTGTCTGTCCGGAGGGCACAACCATTTTGAATGTTTACAAGTGGTTTGACCATTTTGGATATTTACAGCAACAGATCCCAGGGACTTAAGAAAAGGCTCTACTTGCTGGGAACTGCAAGGACATTCTGGACACCAACAACTGGAAAGATGCGATATTCCCCCTGTTACTCTTATAACCCTCACCCTCTTAGTGAATGGAGGTGTGGCCATCTCTCACTCCTGCCCACCTTTGGGGTGGGCAAAAATTCCATCCCAGTCTCTGTGCTCAGATGGAGCCTGGGTGCGCTGCCCTGCCCTGCCGAGATTTTTATTAGTTTGTTTTTGTGTTTTAAAATTATTATTATTATTTATTCTTCCTTTCCTGGGTTCTGGTTTTCAGCTTTTTCTCTCTTCCCTGTTCCTGGTTCCCATTTTTTTTTTTTGTTCTCATGGTTAACCCTGTTCTTTGTTTTTCTTTTTGCATTTTCACACTTTTTTCTTCATCATTCTCCTACTTTACCTTTCTTCTCTTATTGCCCTCTCCCCAGATATTGCAGGTTTTTCTTTTATTTATTTATTTATTTATTTTTTGGTTATTGTTCCTGTGTGTTTACATGGTGTGTTTTTTGTCCACTTGCTTTTACTTTTATGATGGTTATTTGATTGTTGTTTTTGTCTAACTGAGTGGGAGACAGCAACAGTGCCCATACAACACAACTACACCCACACCTCCTGCAGCTTCACTTACTGAGTGAGAGCCACCACTTCTTTCTCCACCAACTGGCCAATGATAAATGACCACCAAGAAGAGCTGGCTCACCCTTAACTGCTCTTCACAAACAGTTAACAGAGATCTAAATATAACAATGTCACAATGTCTTGGAGATAACAGACCATCGTGGTCCACACAAAGAAGCAAGATACAGTGGTAGAAAAAAGAGAGCAGGATATAGACCCTGAACACATCCCTGAAGAAGCAGCAGCATTGGAATGCCCTGATAAGGAATTCAAAAGAATTATATTTTGGTATCTTCAAATGATTGAGAGACAGATCAAAGAATACACTGAGAAAAATTAAGGAAAATACAGACAAAACCCTAGAAAAATTTCAGAAGACAATACAAGAACAAAATGACAAAATAAATGAAAAATTAGAAGTGATACAAAATCTACAGGTAGAAATCCACAAGGTTAATACTAAATTGTCAAAAATAGATAACACATTGAAAGGGAGAAGGAGTAGATTTGAATCAGTGGAAGACAAAATTAATGAGATTGAAGACAAATACCTGAATACTTCTTTGGAAAGGGATCAATCAGAAAAAAGATTAAAACAAAATGAAGAAACCCTAAGGTTCATGTGGGATACTATCAAAAGGAATAGCCCATATGTAATTGGAATTCCAGAACAGGGAGAGAAAAATAAAACCACTGAGAAAATTGTCCAAGATTTGTTGGAAGAGGACTTCCCTGATGCCAAAGGGCAGTGAAGCCGCATCTTGACTTCCTTTAACTCCACAAGAGGAAGACAGAATCACCATCAGTAGCCCAAGGCCTATTCCTGCGAGGCCAGACATGCTCCTTCCTCCAGCCCTTTCACCAACTGTTCCTCCTGCAACACTCAGCACTTTTCTGCTGGGTTTGATAATTCACTTCAGTGGCCACACAGAACTCACAGAATATGGGGTTTATTAGGGAAGCACCAGGCTACAATTCAAGTTCAAGACCAACACTCAGTCTCTCTCAGCCTGCCATATCTCTGCCAACAGTTCTTCTCAGTCTCTCTCTCAGCAGCACATGTCTCAATGTCCCTTTCTCAGCAGCACATGTCTCTCAATGTCTCTTTGTCAGTAGCATGTGTTTCCCAGGAGCACATTTCTCTCAACAGCATGTCTTTCTCAGCCAGCAGTCAGAGAGATCCCTTCTGCTTCTAAGAGGCCTCCTTTTGAGCCAGGCAGAGTGGCCAAACCAATCCCAACATCAGAATTCCATACACCTGAGAGAGAGGCAAACTTCCCAGAAAATTACTTTTTTCTGCTCCCAACAGAAATACCCCAGGTGGATAACAATCAGGAGCTACTTGGTTGCTCATGGCAAATTCCACTGTGGAGTTAACAAAGACTTATGGCTAGAAAACCATACCAGATAATTTACTACACTACACCTGATATGATGAAAGATGAGAATATATCCATTCAGGAAGTCCAATGAACACCAACCAGGATAGACCCCAAAAGAAAATCACCAAGACATATCATCATCAAACTCATCAAAACCTAAGATGAAGAAAGAATTCTGAAAGCAGCATAGGAAAAACAAAATTACTTACAAAGGACAACCAATAAGAATAAGCTCTGATTTCTCAGCAGAAACTATGCAAATGAGAAGGCAATGTGATGGTATAAATAAAACTCTGAAAGAGAATAATTTCCAACCAAGAATTATATACCTGGCAAATTTGTCCCTCAAATATGATGGTGAAATTTGAAGATTTCCAGATAAGCAGAAATTAATGGAATTTGTTAAAACCAGACCAACCTTACAAGAGATACTAAAGTGAGTCCTTTGAACAGAGAACCAATAATAGCAAACAAAAACTCACCATTAATACACAAGATGACATAACCCAGAAACCAACACACATATGGATGTATCCAAAGTGAAATAAGCTTGTTGTTGTTGTTATGTGCCATGGAGTTGGACTCAACTCATAGCGACCCCTCCTTGGGTTGCTGAGGCAGTATCACTATGGAAGTAGATTGCCCAGTCTTCTGAGGAGTGGCTAGTGGGTTTGAACCACCAGCCTTCTGGTTAGCAGTCAAGTGCCTTAGGCACTATGCTACCAGAGCTCCTGAAATAAGCTTACAAAATTGTAAACAGGGAACCAGAGACATCAATTGGCAAATGAGGGCAACTACAAACCAATAGGAGGGAAAATAGTGTGTAGTTACAGAACTTCTAAATGGTGAAGAAGTCAAGAGAGTTCTAAGATAGACTGGACTGTTCTAAACTTAGGGAGAAAACTATAAATCACAAGGTAACCTCAAAGAAACATGATAAACCTTCACATCACAATCAAAAAGAGGACAAGCACAAATATTTAGCAAATACTAAAACAATAGCAACAAAAAGAAATGATAACACAATTCATAAACATAATGAGCTCAGCACAGAAAATTATATAGAACAAAGAAACCAGGGACACCATGGAAAAACACATAACAAAATGACAGCAGCCAATTCATACTTGTCAGTTATTACACTGAATGTTAATGGATTAAATGCACCACTTAAGTGATGGAGAGTTGCAGACTGGATAAGAAAACATAACCCATCAATATGCTGCCTAAAAGAGACACACCTTAGAGACAAAGACAAAAATAGACTGAAAATCAAAGGTTAGTAAAAGATATATCAAGCAGATGGCTACCAAAAAAGAGCAGGAGTGCCAATATTAATTTCTGATCAAACTGACTGTAAGAGAAAAACCACCATATGAGACAAGGAAGGACATTATATGATGATTAAAGAATCAATGGAACAAGAAGATATACCCATGACAAATATCTATGGACCCAATGAAGGAGCCCCAAAATACACAAATCAGACCTTAAAAGAGTTGAAAATGCAAATAAACGACTCCACTGTTATAGTGGGAGACTTTACTACATCACTTTCAATGAAAGAACCACTGGAATGAAACTCAACAAAGACAGAGAAGAACTAAACAGTACAATCTACCAACTTGATCTTATAGATACCTACAGAGCACTTCACCCAGCAACAGCGCAATATATATTATTTTCCAGTGCACATGGAACATTCTCCAGGATAGACCATATGTTAGGCCATAAAGCAAACCTTAATACAATTAAAAACATTGAAATACTGCAAAGCATCTTCTCAAATCACAATGCTATCAAATTAAAATCAACAATAGGAAGATCAAAGGAAAAAGAGCAAACAGATGGAAACTGAACAACACCCTCTGTAAGAAAGACTTGGTAAGAGAAGAAATAAAAAATGAACTTAAAAAATTCTTTGAATCAAATGAGAATGAAAACACAACATACCAAAATCTTTAGGACACAGCAAAAGCAGTGATCAGAGGCCAATTTATATTAAAAAATGCACACATCAAAAAAGAAGAAAGAGCCAAAATCAACACCAGAACAATCAACAGAAGAAAAGAAATAATAAATATTCATGCAGAAATCAATGAAACAGAAAATAGAAAGATGATAGAAAAAATCAACGTGACTAGAAGTTGGGTTTTTGAAAAGATTAATAAAATTGACAAAGCACTGGCAAATTTAACAAAGGAAAAGAGAGAGAATACAAATAACATGAATAAGAAATGAAATGAGTGACATCACAACAGAACCAACTGACATGAAAAGGATAATATCAGGATACTATGAAGAACTGTACTCCAACAAATATGAAAATCTGGAAGAAATAGATTTCTAGAAACACACCACTTACCTAAACTAACACAGACTGGTATGGAAAATTTGAACAGATCTATAACAAAAGAAGAAATTAAACAGATTATGAAAAAATTACCAACAACAAAAAAGTTATGGCCTAGATGGTTTCACTGGTGAATTCTACCAAATGTTCAGAAAAGAACTGCCAGTAATACCACTCAAACTATTCTAGAACATACAAAAGGATGGAATCCTCCCTAATTCATTTAATAAAGGAGGCATAACCTTGATACCAAAACCAGACAAAGACATCACTAGAAAGGAAAACTACAGACCAATATCCCTCATAAATATAGATGCAAAAATCTTCAACAAAATCCTAGCCAATAGACTTCAACAACATAGCAGGAAAGTAATTCACATGTGGGGCTCATATCAGGCATGCAAGGATGGTTCAACATTAGAAAAACAATCAATGTCATCCACCAAATAAATAAAACAAAGAAAAAGAACCACATGATCATATCAATCGATGCAGAAAAGGCATTTTATAAAATCCATACTCATTCCTGATCAAAACTCTCAGAAAATAGGAATACAAGGGACATTCCTCAACATAGTAAAAGCATATATGCAAAACCAACAGCCAACATTATTCTCAATGGGAGAGACTGAAGCTATTCTCCTTGTGAACAGGAACCAGAAAAGAATGTCCTCTATCACCACTTCTATTCAACAATGTATTGGAAGTCCTAGTCAGGGCAATAAGGCAAGAAAGGGAAATCTAAGGCATTCAGATTGGTAAGGAAGAGGTCAAACTGTCCCTATTTGCTGATGATATGGTCCTATACCTAGAAAATCTAAGAGACTCAGTAAAAAAATCTGCTGGAAGTAATTGAGAGATTTAGCATCATGACAGGATACAAGATCTCCATCCAAAAATCAGTTAGATTCTTCTACATCAGCAAAGAGATTGCTGAAAAAGAAATAAGGAAATCAATACCATTTACAATAGCTAATAAAAAAAAAATAAAATACTTGGGAATAAATTTTACTAGAGATAAAAAAGTCCTGTATGAAGAAAACTATAAAAGACTATGTCAAGAAACCATAAGAGATCTACATAAATGGAAGAACGTATCATGCTTGTGGATAGGAAGATTGACCATTGTGAAAATGTCAATTCTACCCAAAGCAAACTATACATTCAATGCAATTCTCCAGATCCCATCAACATTCTTAAGGATATGGAAAAATCAATCACTAACTTTATAGGGAAAGGAAAGAGACCTTTGGATAAGCAAAGCACTATTGAAGAAGAAGAACAAAGTAGGAGGTCTCACACTGCTGGATTTCAAAACCACAGCCGCAGTAGTCAAAACTGCTAGGTATTGGTATAATGACAGACACACAGACCAATGGAACAGAATTGAGAACCCAGAAATAGCTCTAATGACCTATGGTCAGCAGATCTTTGACAAAGGGCTGAAATGCATTGAATGGGGAAGAGAATGTCTATTTAATAAATGGTGCTGGCAAAACTGGAGATCCATTTGCAGAAAAATGAAACAAGATCTGTATCTCACACCATACACAAAAACTAACTCTAGATGGATCAAAGACTTAAATGTGAAACGAAAACTATAGCGTTCCTCAAGGAAAAAATAGGGGCAAATTTAGGGGCCCTAATATATGGCATAAATAGACTATTAAGCATAACCCCATATGTACTAACAGCAGAAGAGAAACTAGATGAATGGGACCTTCTAAAAATAAAATTTTTATGTGCTTCCAAAGACTTCTCCAAAAGAGTAAAAAGAGAACCTACAGACTGGAAAAAAATATTTGGCAATGACATATCTGACAAGGGACTTATCTCTAGAATTTATAGAAAACTCCAACACCTCAATGATAAAAAGACAAAGAATCCAATTAAAAAATGAGCAGAAGACATGAATAGACATTTTACCAAAGAGGATATTCAAGTGGCCAACAAACATATGAAGAAATGCTCACCATCATTAGCCATTAGAGAGATGCAAATCAAAACAACAATGAGATACCTTCTTGTCCCAGCACTAATAGCAAAGCTCTACAAGACAGAAAATAACAAATGCTGGTGAGGATGTGGAGAGATCGGGACTCTCGTACACTGCTGGTGGGACTGTCAAATGTTATAACCACTATAGAAAGCAGTATGGCAATTCCTTAAAAAGCTGGAATTAGAAATATCTTTTGACCCAGTCATTCCATTACTAGGTATATATCTTAAAGATGTGGGAGCCAGGACAAGAACAGACATATGCACACTCATGTTCATCACAGCACTTTTTACAGTAGACAAAAGATGGAAACAACCTAGGTGTCCATCAACTGAATAATGGATAACCAGGCTATGGTACATACACAAAATGGAACCATAAAGAATAATGTAGAATCTGCAAAACACCACACAATGTGCATGAACTTGGAGGACATTATACTGAATGAAATAACTCAATCACTGAAGGACAAGTATTGTATTAGTCCATTGTTGTAAAAATTAGGAAAGGTTTATATATCAAAGGAAATTGTTGGTTACCAGGGGTAGGAGGGTAGGATAGGGAACACTGTTAGATAGGTAGACACAAGTATTGATTTGGGTGTAAAGAAGGGCAATGTATCAAATGTGAGTGATCAACACTGTGGCATAGAGGCAGAGGAAGACAGATAGGTGCATGGAGGTGCAGACAACAAAGATGAAACCTTTTGCACATACAGTACTGCATACAGTTGTCAGTGAAGGCAAACATGGGTATATGGGTGATAGATGGTTGACAGGCTGAACTACTAGGTATGTCTGTGCAGGAGGTAGTGTGCCCAAGACCATGTGCAGGGTTGGCAGACAATGTTTCCACAAGCGTATTGGTATGTTCTTAAGAATTCCCAGGTATACAGTAGAACTGACAAGGGACAAGGTTGTAGTCATTTCTTGGCCACAGCCAGCTACCCAGAGGGAGCAAGTAGTTGGACTTGTGGGCTTGGAACCATGGTTGCAGGGAACATCAAGCTCAATTGGCATCACAGTAGCAACTGGGATCTTAAAAGCTTGCAAGCAGCCATCTAGATGCAATGATGGGTCTCTCCTCATCCAGAGCAAAGAAGAATGAAGAAAACCAAAGATTCATGGAAACAATTAGTCCAAGAGACTGGTACACTATGTGATCCTCAGCCTATACAACTGAGACCAGAAGAACTAGATGGTATCTGGCTACCACTGTCAACCATTTGGAGGGGGATCTCTGTAGGAGATCCTGGATAGAGTGGTAGAACAATGTGGAACAAAACTCAAAATTATTTTTTTTTTTAAAAAAAGGTGGATCAGGTTTGATGGTCTGATAGAACCTGATGGAACCACTGAGACTATGCCCCCTGACTGCCCTTCAGGTCTGGAATTGAACCCACTCCTGTGGCTTCCAGCCAAACAAATGACAGGCATATGAGGTAAATATTAACAATAGACACACTTCTTGGAGATATCAATCATAAGAGAATAGGAGGGCTGTGTGTGCACAGAGAGACAGCTTGGGGGGCAGGAGTGCATGGGACAAAAGGACACAGGGTAGAGGTAACTATGGGGAGAAAGTGGGGGGAGTTGTTGCATTGTGGGAAATTGTAGTCAATGTCATGAGACAAAGTATATGTGAGCTGCTGTATGGAAAGTGAATTTTATCTGTAAACTTTCACCCAAATCACAATTTTTTTTAAAAAGTAAGTCATTGTAATTCCAAGTAAAACAATAATTTTTAAAAGTGCCCTCGAGTGGATCTCTATTCACAGCAATCCCATATATCTCAGAGTAGTACTGCACTCCATTGTGTTTTCAATAGCTAATTTTCAGAAGTACATTACCACACCTTTATTCTGAGGCACCTCTGAGTGGACTTGAAATTCCAACCTTTCAGTTAGTAACCATCATTTTCACCATCCAGGGCCAGTTATTTAAAGACTTTTAAAACTATGCTTGAGAAAAGAAATATATGCTGTCAGTTTTCAATTGCTGGTTTTGAGGGTCAGCATCAGAGAAGAGAAGAATCTTAGATGGTGTTTCATACCTGTAATTAATGGGTTCCATGCCTAATTCTTGGCTTCCCAAGGTAGGACTTATGTTGTGTGTCTTTGGCTACATGCTGTTTCTTTTTCACATCCTGATGGACAACCTGAATCTCTGCGGAGTGGCCCTCTCTGAAATTTTATAAAACAAGTAACTGCTCCTGATTAACTTTATTTTCCTTCTGTTCTCTTAATACTGCATAAAAATAAACTACATTCTGGAAAATAATTTTCTAAAGAAATCCTTGTGTCTGGTTAAGCCCAATTCTTTTCTGTCTGTGTGTTCTCCAATGTTCAGAACGTTTGTGCTAATTAGCAATGACAGATGAATCACTGATCTTGCTGTCTCTCCAGGGGAAGGAAATGCTTGCTTCTCTTTTTGATCTGGGGGACTTAAGGAACCACCACATGCTCCTGGAAGCTTCTGTCAGAGGGAGGAAAGTTCAATCTGAAAGACCAAGTGCAGACAGAACCCTGACATGGGCAAGTGTCCAGCCATCCCAGCATCAGACAACGGGCACAGATGGCGCTTCCCACTCTCCATGCTGATGAGGTTTTTGGAAGTCCTGGCAACCAGGGTGAGGCAGATGTCATAGACACAGCAAGGGCAAAGTCTGGTTGTCCAAAGTCAGCAGGGTCATCATCACAGCAAGGGATTGGGCAGCTCATATCCAAGGAGGTCAATGGACAGCATCAATTGACCACTCAAAGGGTTGTTGTTGTTGTTGTTGTTGTTATGTGCCATCGAGTCAGACCCGACTCATAGCGACCCCTCCTTGGGTTGCCAAGGCAGTATCACTACAGAAGTAGATTGCCCAACCTTCTTTCCGAGGAGTACAAGTCAGTAAACTAGGGTCAAGATGAGGCACATATGGGACCAAAGAAGGATCATTACAAGTAATCGTTCTGAGGTTTAGGGGATATTAGACCTTTTACCAGAATCTCTCTAACATTCTTGCCTACATAAAACCCCTGAGCTTTAATGGGGCCTTGATCAGTTAATGAGATAAAGAATCAACTATACAGTCCATGAAAAAGAAAGACAGGAGAAGAATTGATATGGTTGAACTGTGGTGTTGGTTAAGAATATTGAATATGCTACAGACTGCAAAGAATGACCTAATGAGTCCTAGAAAAAAATACAAACATAATGCTCCTTAGAAGTGAGGATAGTGAGACCAACTTGTTTACTTTGGGCTGTCATCAGAAAAGACCAATCACTAGAAATGGACATAATGTTTCATAGAGGAGACAGCCAATGAAAATGAGTTGTTGTTGTTGCTGTTATTTGCCGTTGAGTCGGCCCCGACTCATAGCGACTCCTCCTTGGGAGGGAACGCCTCAATGAGAGGACACAAGAGCCACAATAGTGGGCTCAAATATAGCAATAATTTTGAGGATGGTGCAAATCCAGGTGACATTTCCTTCTGTTATATATAAGGCTGCTATCAGTCAGAGCTGACTGGACATCAACTAACAACAATCACAGTTCAGAAGCTTTTAAAATCTGCATGTGAAGCCTGGGTATCTTTTACCAGTAAGAACTGAAGCTAAAAAGAGGATCAATGTATTTGGAAATTTGGAAATCCCAGTTCTCAGGGAAGCTCAGGCTTTGTGGCTAAGCCCTTATCCTTCCTTGGTGTGAGGAAGCTGGAATCTTGATATCTACAAGTAGACTAAACCTGGAGGTACAGGCAGAATTCTGAAAAAAAAAAAAAAAAAGAAAGAAAGAAAAAGAACAGAACAGTCTGTCACAGAGCTATATTAGTGCCAGACAAGTATCTGTATGAGATAGCATTCACAATATTCCTTTGTTTTTTATTTATTTATTGTGTGTGTGTGTGTGTGTGTGTAGTGTAATATGTTGTTGTTGTTAGGTATAGTCAAGTGAGCTCCAACTCATAGTGACCCTATGTACTACAGAATAAAGCACTGCTGGGTCATGCGTCATCCTCACAATCCTTGCTATACTTGAGCCCATCACTGCAGCCACTATCAATCCTTCTTGTTGAGGGTCTTCCCCTTTTTCACTGACCTTCCACTTTACCAAGCATGATATCTTTCTCCAGGGAATGGTCCCTTCTGATAACATGACCAAAGTAGGTGAGATGAAGTCTGGCAATTCTCACTTTCAAGGAGCAACCGGCTGCACTTCTTCCAGGAAAGATTTGTTCAGTCTTCTGGTAGTCCATGGTGTTTTCAGTATCCTTCGCCAGCACCACAACTCAAAAGCATCAACTCTTCTTCGATCTTCCTTATTCCTTGTCCAGGTTTCACATGCATATGAGGCAATTGAAAATAACAAAGCTTGATTTAGGCACACCTTAGTCTTCAGAGGGACATCTTTGCTCTTCAACACTTTCAAGAGCTCTTTTGCAGCAGATCTGCCCTGTGTAATATGATGTCTGATTTCTTGACTGCTCCTTCTAGTTATATTGATTGTGGATACAGGTAATATGAAATCTTTGACAACTTCAATCTTTTCTCCATTTATCATGGTGCTGCTTATTGGTGCAGTTGTAAGGTTCTTTGTTTCCTTTGTTGTTGTTATGTGCCATCGAGTTGTTTCCTTTAATGGAGGTATAATCCATATTGCAGCTTGTAGTATTTAATCTTCAGTAAGTACTTCAAGTCATCTTCATTTTCAGCAAGGTTGTGTCATCTGCATATCATAGGTTGTTAATGAGTCTTCCTCCAATTCTGATGCCATGCTCTTCTTCATATAGTCCAGCTTCTCGGATTATTTACTCAGCATACAGATTGAATAAGTTTGGTGAAAGGATATAGGCCTGATGCACACCTTTCCTGATTTTAAAGCATGCAGTATTTCCTTGTTCTGTTTGAATGATAGTCTCCTGGTTTATGTACAGGTTGCTCATGAACACAATCAAGTGTTCTGGAATTCCCATTCCTTGCAATGTTATCCATAATGTGTTATGATCCACATAATCGAATGCTTTTGCATAGTCAATAAAACACAAGTAGACATCTGTGATGGTTATGTTTGTGTGTCAACTTGGCTGGGCCTGATTGAGTGACTGGGCAGCTGGTGGTAGTTATTCTCCATGATGAGACTGGAAATCAACTCTGTGGTGGGATCTACCACAAGCAGCTGAGTAGCTGCCTTTGAGATGTGGTCTGCTTCCTGTATTTAAGGAGAAGTTTTGAGAATGGTCTCTAGCCTATGGCCCGCTGCATGTAGCCATGTCGTTGCTCAGCAGCCTGCTATGCTCTGCCGATCTTGGGACTTACAATGGACTTAAGTTAATGGCCTGCCGTGTAGTTTCGTAACATCGGGATTGTGCCTTTTGATTTGTCAACCTTGGGGTTTCTCAGCTTCAGCAGCCAACCTCTAGCTCCAGTGGGCTGGGAGCAAGAGGCAGAGCTGGACCCCAAAGCTGAGGGGCTTTCACCCAGCCCCTAGAGCTTGGCACTTTGAACTTGGACTTAAAGCCTCCAAATTGTAAGAATAAACTCCTGTTTGTTAAGGCCATCCCATTTGTGGTATATTTCTTGCCAGAGCAGCACTAGGTAACCAGAACAGAATTTGGTACTGAGAGAGGGGAGTGCTGCTCTGACAGATACCTAAAATGTGGAAATAGGAGTGGAGTGCATCCTTGACCCGAGACCCTGGCAGAGATACCCCGGCATATGGCATGACAGATGGTGGGACAGATGGCAAGAGACCGGCATGAGAGACGGCAGGAGCAGAGCCCAGAGAACTGGCATGAGACAGCGACAGCCTTACCAGCCCACAGAAGAGAAAGCTTGATGCCTTTGGTTAGGCGGCTTCCTGAAGGAGTGGGTTGCCTTCAGGCGTTAATTGGTTGAAAAGAGCAGCATGAAATGGAGTAGCAGGTTGGCCGGCCCATGGAGCAAAAAAAAGCCAAGTGCTTTTTGGGCACAGTTTTTCAGTGGAGTGGGTTGCCCTCGGGCATTAATCGGCAGAAGCAGAGAGACCAAGGAAACAGAAGCAGAGCTGCTTCAGCCTTAAGGGTAGGACCATGGCCTTTGGGGGTGGTATGATCACAGCCCCCTAAGTTTCAAAGAGCCAGGCCTTCACCAACTTGGTTCTGGAGTGTGGAGCTGCTCGTTCATGTGAGCCAGTGGGATGGAGCCATAGCCGCTGCCCAAGATCGAGGGGGCAGGGCTGCCATGCCCAAGAGGGAGAGGAATGGGTCCGTTTCTAGGCCAAGGGGGTGAGGTCACTCACTATTCAGGAACTAGGGGACTGGAGCCATCCAGTGGAAGAGACCTGTACAGATACCACCCATTGAAGATCTATACAGGTGCAAAGTTGACAAGGGGTGGAATTGTGATGGTTATGTTTGTGTGTCAACTTGGCCCGGCCTGGTTGAGTGGCTGGGCAGCTGGTGGTAGTTATTCCCCATAGTGAGACTGGCAAACAACTCCATGGTGGGATCTACCATAAGCAACTGAGTAGCTGCCTTTGAGATGTGGTCTGCTTCTTGTATTTAAGAAGCTTTGAGAATGGTCTCTAACCTATGGCACGCTTTGACCCTGCATGTAGTCATGTCGTTGCTCAGCAGCCTGCTATGCTCCACCAACCTTGGGACTTACAATGGACTTAAGTCTTTAACTGTGTAGTTTGGTAACATCGGGACTGTGCTTTTTGACTTATCAACCTTGGGGCTTCTCAGCCTCAGCAGCCAGCAGCTGTCTGAGTGAAGAAACGCCTCTAGCTCCAGTGAGCCAGGAGCAGGAAGCAGAGCTGGACCTCAAGGTTGAGGGGCTTTCACCCAGCCCCTAGAGCTTGGCACTTTGAACTTGGACTTAAAGCCTCCAAATTGTAAGAATAAACTCCTGTTTTTAAGGCCATCCCATTTGTGGTATATTTCTCATCAGAGCAGCACTAGGTAACCAGAACAACATCTTTCTGGTTATCTTTGCTTTCAGCCAAGATCATCTGACACCAGCAATGATATTCTCCACTCCACATCCTCTTCTGAATCCAGCTTGCATTTCTGGAAGTTCCCTATCAATATACTGCTGCAACCATTTTTAAATTATCCTCAGCAAAATTTTATTTGCATGTGGTATTAATGATATTGTTTGATAATGTCCACATTCTGTTGGATCACCTTTGTTTGGAATGGGTACAAGTAGAGATCTCTTCCAGTCAGTTGGCCAGGTAGCTGTCTTCTAAGTTTCTTGGCATTGGCGAGTAAGTGCTTCCTGTGTAGCATCCGTTTGGTGGAACATCTCAGCCGGTATTCTCTCAATTCCTGGAGCCTTGTTTTCTGCCAATTCCTTCAGTGAAGATTCGACTTCTTTATTCACTACCATTGGTTATTGATTATATGCTACCTCCTAAAATAGATGAACATTGACCAATTCTTTTTTGTATAGTGACTCTGTGTATTCCTTTTATCTTCTTTTGATGCTTCCTGCATCATTCAATATTTTGCCCATAGAATCTTTCAATACTGCAACTTAAGGCTTGATTTTTTTCCTCAGTTCTTCCAGCTTGAGAAATGCTTAGCATGTTCTCCCTTTTGGTTTTCTAACTCCAAGTCTTTGCACATTTCATTATAATAATTGACTTTGTCTTCTCAAGCTGCTCTTTGAAACTTTCTGTTAAGCTCTTTTATCTTGTCATTTCTTCTATTTGCTTTAGTTACTCTCTGTTCAAGAGCAAGTTTCAGAGTCTCTTCTGACACCCATTTTGATCTTTTCTTCCTTTCCCGTTTTTTAAATGACCTTTTGCTTTCTTCTTGGATGATGTTCTTGATGTCATCCTACAATTTGTCTGGTTTTCAGTCATTGGTGTTCAATCCATCAGATCGGTTCTTCATATGGTCTCTAAATTCAGGTGGGATATAATCAAGGTCATATTTTGGCTCTCATGGATTTCTTTTAATTGTGTTTAGCTTCAACGTGAACTTGAATATGAGCAATTGATGATCTGTTCCACAGTCAGCTCCTGACCTTGTTTTGGCTGAAGATATCAAGCTTCTCCACTGGCTCTTTTCACAGATGTAGTTGATCTGATTCCTGTGTATTCCATCTGGTGAAGTCCATGTGTAATAGCCATAATTTATGCTGTTGAAAAAAAGTATTTGCAATGAATACATTATTGGTCTTGCAAAATTCTATCATGTGATTTCCAACTCATTTCTATCACCAAGGCCATATTTTGCAACTACTGATCCTTCTTTGCTTCCACCTTTCACATTCTAATTACCAGTAATAAACAACACATTTTGATTGTGTGTTCTGTCAATTTCAGACTGCAGAAATTGGTAAAAATCTTCAATTTCCTCATCTTTGGCTTTAGTGGGTGGTGTGTAAATTTGAATAATAATAGTGCCTAAGGCATTTGACTGCTAACAAGAAGGCTGGCAGTTCAAACCCCCCAGCCACTCCTCGGAAGGAAGATTGGGCAATCTACTTCCGAAGTGATACTGCCTTGGAAACCAAGAGGGGTTGCTATGAGTTGGATCTGACTCGACGGCAGTGAAGTGTTTGTTTGTTTGTTTGTTTGTTTTTTTAAATATTAACTGGTCTCCTTTGTAGGCATATGGATATTATCCTATCACTGACAGCATTGTACTTCAGGATAGATCTTGAAACGTTCTTTGTGAAGATGAATGCCCTGCCATTCCTCTTCAATTTGTCATTCCCAGCATAGTAGATCATATGATTGTCTGATTTAAAATTGCCAAAACCAGTCCATTCAGCTTACTAATGTCTAGGATATTGATCTTTATGCATTCCATTTCATTTTTGACAACTTCCAATTTTTTTACATTCATACTTCATTGATATTGTTAGTGGATGTTTGCAGCTGTTTCTTCCCATTTTGACTTGTGCCCTATCAGCAAATGGAGGTCCTGGAAGTTTTATTCCTCCATGTCATTCGTTTCCCAGTCATATTTTTAGTGCCTTTTGACCTGAGGGGCTCAACTTCCAGCACTATATCAGACAATGTTTCAAGGCTATTCATAAAAGTTTCCCATAGTATATCAAACAATGTTTCAGTGCTATTCATAAGGTTTTCCCTGGCCAAGTCTTTGAGAAGTGGATGGCCCCTTCCTTTTTCCAAATCTGTCTTAGTCTGGAAGCTTCACTGAAACCTGTCTACCATGCATGACCATGCTTGCATGTGATATACCAGTGGCATAATCTCCATCCTCGCAGTACATGCAAACTACCAAAGTATGACAAACTGATAGACAAGTGGTGGTGGTGGTAAAATATATTCCTTTGGGTTTACTTTTAATCTTAAATTAAAAGATGTTATTTTTAACTTTGTTGCTAATGTATCACAATTTGTTGTTGTTAAGCACCATCCAGTCATTTCTGACTCATGTTGACCCTATGTACAACAGAACGAAACACTGCCTGGTCCTGTAACATCCTCACAGTTGTTGCTATGTTTGAACCCATCATTGCAACGACTGTGTCAATCCATGTCATTAAGGGTCTTCCTCTTTTTCACCGACCTTCTACTTTACTAAGAGTGATGTTCTTTTCCAGGGACTTGTCCCTCCTGACAACATGTCCAAAGTATGGAAGATGAAGTTTCATCATCTTTCCTTCTAAGGAGTATTCTGGCTATATTTCTTCCAAAACAGATTTGTTCATTCTCTTGGCAATCCATGGTATATTCAATATTTTTTGCCAACATCATAATTCA
This sequence comes from Orycteropus afer afer, assembly GCF_000298275.1. Taxonomy (NCBI): domain Eukaryota; kingdom Metazoa; phylum Chordata; class Mammalia; order Tubulidentata; family Orycteropodidae; genus Orycteropus; species Orycteropus afer. The sequence goes on along the minus strand of NW_006921786.1, from coordinate 3,967,867 downwards.
AATTCATCAATTCTTCTTCGATCTTTCTTATTCCTTGTCCAGCTTTCCCATGCATATGAGGGAATTGAAAATACCATGTCTTCCAAATTTCTTGGCATAGATGAGTAAGAAACATCTCTATTGTTACTCCACCAATTCCTGCAAACTTGTTTTTCACCAGTGATTTCAGTGCAGCTTGAACTCCTTCCTTCAACACTGTTGGTTCTTGATCACATGCTACCTCCTGAAATGGTTGAATATCAAGTAATTCTTTTTTTTTTTTAACATAACTAAATTCGTTTGTATTTGAGACCTTTATCACATTTTTATTGTTATTCCAATTTACACATCAACCAACAAAGCCAAAGATGAGGAAATTGAAGATTTTTATTGACTTCTGCAGTCTGAAATTGACCAAACATGCAATCACGATGTGCTGATTATCACTGGTGATTGGAATACAAAAGTTGGAAACAAAGAAGAATCACTGGTATTTGGAAATTTTGGCCTTGGTGATAGAAATAATGCTGGAGATAGCATGATAGAATTTTGCAAGATCAACGACTTATTCATTGCAAATACCTTTTTCTAACAACACAAACGGCAGCTATATATGTGGATTTCACCAGATGGTGAATCAGATTGGAATCAGATTGGCTACATCTGTGGCAAGAGGTGATGGGAAAGCTCAATATGTTTGGTCAAAACAAGGCCAGGAGCTGATTGTGGAACAGATCATCAACTGTTCATATGCAAATTCAAGTTGAAGTTGAAGACAATTAAAACAAGTCCACGAGAGCTAAAATGTGACCTTGGATATATCCCTCTTGAATTTAGAGACCATCTAAAGAATAGATTTGATACATTGAACACCAATTAATGAAAACCAGAGGAACTGTGAGATGACATCAAGAACATCATCCATGAAGAAAGCATAAGGTCATTAAAAAGACAGGAAAGGAAGAAAAGACCAAAATGGATGACAGAAGAGACTCTGAAACTTGCCCTTGAGCAGAGAGTAGCTAAAGCAAATGGAAGAAATGTCAAGGTAAAAGAACTGAATAGAAGATTTCAAAGAGCAGCTTGAAAAGACAAAATCAATTATTATAATGCAAAGACCTGGAATTAGAAAACCAAAAGAGAAGAACATGCTCAGCATTTCTCAAGCTGAAAGAACTGAGGAAACAATTTAAGTTTTGAGTTGCAGTATTGAAAGATTCTATGGGCAAAATATTGAATGATGCATGAAACAGCAAAAGAAGATGGAAGGAATACACAGCATCACTGTACTGAAAACAACTGGTCAATATTCATCCATTTGAGGAGGTGGCATATGATCAGGAACCAATGAAAGAAGTCGAAGCTGCACTGAAGGAATTGGTGAAAAACAAGGCTTCAGGAATTGATGGGATACCCACTGAGATGTTTCAACAAACGGATGCCGCACTGGAGGCACTCACTCGGCTATGCCAAGAGATTTGGAAAACAGCTACTTGACCAACTGACTGGAAGAGATCCATATTTGTGCCCATTCCAAAGAAAGGTGATCCCACAGAATATGGAAATTATTAAATAGTATCATTAATATTGTGATACTGCCTCGGAAACCCAAGGAGGGGTCGCTATGAGTTGGGGCCAACTCGACAGCACATAACAACAACAACAACATCATTAATATTGCATGCAAGTAAAATCTTACTGAAGATAATTCAAAAAACAGTTGCAGCAGTATATTGACAGAGAACTTCCAGAAATGCAAGCTGAATTCAGAAGAGGATGTGGAACAAGGGATATCATTGCTGATGTGGTATGGATCATGGCTCAAAGCAAAGAATACCAAAATGATGTTTACTTGTGTTTTATTGACTATGCAAAAGCATTTGATTGTGGATATAATAACAAATTGTGGATAACATTGAGAAGAATAGGAATTCCAGAGCACTTAATTGTGCTCATGAGGAAACTGTACATAGACCAGGAGGCTGGCATTTGAACAGAACAAGGCGACACTGCATGGGTTAAAATCAAGAGGGGAGTAGCGTCAAGGCTGTATCCTTTCACCATACTTATTCAATCTTGATGCTGAGCAGATAATCTGAGAAGCTGGACTATATGAAGAAGAGCATGGCATCAGAATTGGAGTAAGAATCATTAACAACCTGTGATACACTCACACACAACTTTGCTTGCTGAGAGTGTGGGTGACTTGAAACACTTACTGACGAAGATTGAAGAATACAGTCTGCAGTATGGATTACCTCTCAATATAAAGAAGAGAAAATCCTCACAACTGGACCAATAAGCAGCATCACGATAAATGAGAAAGGACTGAAGTTGTTAAAGACTTCATATTACTTGGTTCTACAATCAATGCCAATGGAAGAAGTAGTCAAGATATTAGACAACATATAGCACTGGGCAAATTGTCTGTAAATTTTCTGTGAGAGCTGGACAATTACAAGCAGTTCACGTACATTTTGTCTCATGACATTGACTACAATTTACCACAATGCAGCAGTTCCCCTGTCACTTCCTCTCAATATTACCTCTTCCCTGTGTCCATCCCTCCATGCACCCCTGGCCCCTGAGCTGTCTCCCTGTGCATAAGCAGCCCTTCTTTCTCTCATGATTGTTCTCTCCAAGGAGTGTATCTACCTCAGGTAAATGTT
>NW_006921786.1:3964241-3964970 GCF_000298275.1 Orycteropus afer afer | reverse complement strand
AGTGGTTGACAGTGGTAGCTGGGCACCATCTAGTTCTTCTGGTCTCATAGTCATATAGGCTGCAGATCGCATGGTGTACCAGTCACTAGGACTAAGTCTTTCCATGAATCTTTGGTTTTCTTCATTCTTCTTTGCTCTGTATGAGGAGAGTCTCAGATTTTTTTCATAGGTGTTCACTACTCAACTGTATTGTTCCCTGTGTTGTGTTATCATTATTCCTCCCCATAGAACTTTTGGCAACTAACTAGATGTTTGTCTCTTGAAGTTTGGGTAAATGGACAATTCTTTAGAACCATGGATTGTAATGCTGTTCTTCAGACCAGTGCCAAATGCATCACTTTTAAATATGTTGTAATATGAGATTTCCTGTCCCCATCTTTCAGAGAATATGGTTTCACAGAGAAGGCAAGGAATCTGGGCTTCCCAAACCTCCATGTAAGTCTGATGTGCAGCCAGGTTTGAGAGCACTAATTTAGAGCAGTAGATGCCACACTTTTTTAATCACACACTACTTACCAGTAAAAATATTTTGAAGCTAGATAGCCAATATATACGTATATTCATTCATTTATAAAAAATATATGGGCATTGTTTTACCTACTTATGTTCTTGTTGTTGTTAAGTGCCGTCGAGGCATTTCCGACTCATAGCGACCCCACGCACAGCAGAACGAAACACTGCCCGATCCCGCGCCAGCCCCACAATCCCTGCTATACTTGAGCCCATCAT
>NW_006921786.1:3956820-3963372 GCF_000298275.1 Orycteropus afer afer | reverse complement strand
ACAATCAAGTGCTCGGGAATTCCCATTCTTCTCAATGTTAACCATAATTTGTCATGATCCACACAATCAAATGCCTTTGCATAGTCAATAAAACACAAGTAAACATCTTTCTGGTTATAAAATGTATACAAAAATCAAAGTAAAATAATGGAGGTTCTTGTAACCAGTGTTCATTTCAGCACTATTCACAATAGCCAAAAGATGGAAACAACCCAAGTGTCCATCAATAGATGAATGGATAAACAAAATGTGGTATATGCACACAATGCTATATTATTCATCCATAAATGGATGTGAAGATCTGATACATGCTAAGACATAGATGAACCTCGAAAACATGCTGAGTGAAGTAAGTCAGACACTAAAGGACAAATATTGTATGGCTGTAGAATAGGAAAATGCATAAGGACAAGTGTTTATCAGTAGTTTCTGGGGCTGGGAGGAGGGAAGAATGGGAAATTACTGCTTATGGGTATTGAGTTTCTCTTTGGGGTGATAAAATAACTTTTGAAAATAGGTAGTGGTGATGATGCATAATATGGTGAAGGCAATTAATGTCACTGAATTATACATGTAAAAATGCTTAAAATAGCAAATTTTGTTGTATACATTTTGACAACTCTAAAATTTTTAAGATGAGGTGAGGATAAAACACAATATTTTAAATATTTATTTTGCTTATTAATGAAATTCTCACTACAATATTATAAACAATGAGGTTGAAGGTGTTCCCTTATTGGTACAAATCTTAGTTTAATAGTCTGTGACACAGAGATTCTTAAGGTCTGGCTTTAAGTTTAGTTTATTTTTGATATTTAGTTTTTAAAGGTAATCATAAGTGGAAAAAGAACCTCAGAAAATCTCCAAGTAGAAAAACTACATCATTGGCAGCATATACCAAACAATGACATTAATCTTTCAATGCCATCTGTTAATTAAGCAAAAAATTTTGATGAAATATGGCTACTAATTTCCATAATCCCTGATGTGAGTCTGTAACTCTTGCAAGTGAATTGGAAGATAAATTATATTTTAAACATTTTGATCAATGGGTTTAAAATGAAAAGCACTGAATTTTTTATATGGAACATTTTTATGTATAAATATTTATTTGTTAAAATCTCATAAAAGGTTACTGTAGTAAAAAGTTGTGTGTCAACTTGGCTGGGCTGTGGTTTGAGTGGCTGGGTAGCTGGGTGTAGTTTTACTCCATGATGAGCTTATAATCACTGTGATAGTTGGAGCTGTGTGTCAACTTGGCTGGACCCCAGTTCTGTGTGGTTGTTCCCATGATGGGATCGGATGACTGTGTTCCAAGTGGCCAGTCTGCCCAAGGGGAGTTTCCCATAGGCTGTGGCTAAGGGCTTAGCTGGATGGTCTGGGACTTGGAAGGAGCGTGATTGGAAGATTGGTGATAAGGGTGTATGGGGAAGAGGTATGTGGATAGATCTCTCTGAATGGGCCAAAGGAGTAAAAGTATTTGTCTCTCATGTGAATGCCCACCAAAAAGTGACCTCGGCAGATTGCTTTAACAATCAGGTGGATAGGATGACATGTTCAGTGGAAACCAGCTGTCCTTTTTCCCCAGCTACTACTATCATTGCTCAATGGGCTCATGAACAAAGTGGCCATGCTGGCAGGGATGGAGGTTATGCATGGGCTCAGCAACATGGACTCCTGCTTACCAAGGCTGATTTGGCTACAACCACTGCTGAGTGCTCAATCTGCCAACAGCAGAGCCCAACACTGAGTCTGCAATATGGAACCATTCCTCGGGGTGATCAGCCAGCAACCTGGTGGCAGGTTGATTACATTGGACCACTTCCATCATAGAAAGGACAGCGTTTTGTTCTTACTGGAGTAGATACTTATTCTGGATATGGATTCGCCTTCCCTGAATGCAATGCTTGTGTCAAAACTACCATCCGTGGACTTACAGAATGCCTTATCCACCATCATGGTATCCTACACAGCATTGCTTCAGATCAAGGGACTCATTTCCCAGCAAATGAAGTGTGGCAATGAGCTTATGCTCATGGAATTCACTGGTCTTACCATGTTCCCTATCATCCTGAAGCAGCTGGCTTGATAGAATGATGAAATGGCCTCCTGAAAACACAATTACAGTGTCAGTTAGGTGGCAATACCTTGAACGGTTGGGGCAATGTTCTCCAGGAGGATGTATACTCTCTAAAGCAGCATCCAACATAAGGTTCTGTTTTCTCCTGTAGCCAGGATTCATGGGTCCAGGAACCAAAAGGTAGAAATGGGAGTGGTACCACTCACTAACACCCCTGTGACCCACTCAAAAAATTTTTGCTTCCTGTCCTTGCTACCCTATGCTCTGCGGGTCTGGAGATCTTAGTCCCAAAGGGAGGAACACTCCCACCTGGAGACACAATACTGATTGCATTGAATTGGAAATTAAGAATGCCACCCAGCCATTTTGGCTTCCTCATGCCTCTGGATCAACAGACAAAGAAGGGCATTACTCTACTATCTGGTGTAATAGATCCTGATTACCAAGGGGAAATTGGGTTGGCTTTACATAATGGAGGTAAAGAAAAATATGTCTGGAATACAGGAGATTCTTTAGGACATCTCTTAGTACTACCATGCCCTGTGATTAAAATCAATGGAAAATTACAGCAACCCAATTCTGATATGACTGCTAACAGCCCAGACCCTTCAGGAATGAAGGTTTGGGTCACCCCACCAGGCAAAGAACCATGACCAGCTGAGGTGCTTGCTGGGGGCCAGGGAAATACAGAATGGGTGGTGGAAGAAGGTAGTTCTGAATATCAGCTATGACCACATGACCAGCTGAAGAAACAAGGACTGTGATTGTTATATTTCTTCATTGTATATGTGCATCAAATATTTTTGTTTCCTTCTGTTATGAAATGTAAATAAGGTTAATACATTTTGGTTGTATGTGTGTTAACATATCATGTTAGGCACAAATATGGCTCTGTAATTGTCCTTATTTAGAGATGGCTAAAGCACTTGACTGCTAACCAGAAGGCTGGCGGTTCAAACCCACCAGCCACTCCTCGGAAGGAAGGTTGGGCAATCCTACTTCCATAGTGATACTGCCTCGGAAACCCAAGGAGGGGTCGCTATGAGTCGGGGCCGACTTGACGGCACATAACAACAACAACAACATATGGTTAAGAAGATGTGTACAACTGCCAAGTTGACAAGGGGTGGACTGTGATAGTTGGAGGTGTGTGTCAACTTGGCTGGACCCCAGTTCTGTGTGCTTGTTCCCATGATGAGATTGGATGACTGTGTTCTGAGTGGCCAATCTGCCCAAGAGGAGTTTCCCTAGGGCTGTGGCCTACTTCCAGGATATCCAGGGACATCCTGGAAAGAGAGACATTCTTCTGTGGATCAGGATTCTGTTGTGCTGCTTACAACTCGCCGTGAGTGAGCAGTCTACCATTTAGCCCGGAGATCTTGGATTTGTCATTCGTTGGAGTCAACAGCCACTGTACTGCCTGGCAGCCTTGAGCTCCTCAGCCCCCTGAGGTTGCAGAAGCTAAGAAAAGCCTCCAGCCTGATCTTTGCTCCAGGGACTTTGGACTTGCTGGCTTCTATATGTTTGTGAGCCATTTTCCTAAGACAAATTTCTCTCTCTCTCTATATATATAAGCCTTGCTGGTTTTTGCTTCTCTAGAGAACCCAGTCTAACACATTATGGTGCAATCTGCTGTGAGCAGCTAGGGAGCTACCTTTGGGGTGTGGCCTGCTTCCAGTACTTAAGGATTAGCTTTGGGACATCTGGCTTTTTGGCACATCTGGATCCTGCATTTGGATGAGTCACCAGTGGCCTGCCATGTTGCCTGCTGATCTTGGGATGGTTTCTTGACTTAAACTAGTGTCCTGCTGTGTTGTCTTTTAATCTTGGGACTGTGCCATTTACCTGTCAATCTTGGGTTCATCAGCCTCAGCAGCCAACAACTGCATAAGTCAGAAAAGGTCTCTAGCTCCAGTGGGCCTGGAACAGGAACTAGAGCTGAAGCTCAAGATCAAGGGGTCTTCACTCAGCTCCTACAGCCGATACTTTGAATGCAGACTTCTGGCCTCCTAAACTGTAAGAGAATAGATCCCTGTTTGTTAAAGCCATCCATTTGTGGTATTTCTGTTATAGCAGTACTAGAGAACCAAGAGACTTACCAAACATTTTTCACTACATTTAGTGACATTTTACAAAATAATTGATAAGATATTCTATGACTTCAGACATTTCTGAAAAAATTATCTTCATATTCTGAATGTTCAGTTTTATGTGTTGCCAATTATTTTTATATAGACACAGTTAAGATAACATTTGTCATTAGTGATAATGGATATAAATGCACATTTCTAGTAGACTTAGTATTTGAAGTTATTTTCCTGAATTTTGATCAGATCTGATTAGTTTGGCATTGTCATTACCTCCCAATGTAACTGAAACGGGGCTCAAGCTAGAAGCAGAAGTGTAGTTGTGCCATATTCTTGTTATTTACATGTGCCTACATTGTCACTGTTATCTTCAATGTGAGATTACTTTGCAGGAATCTTTCAAAACTACTTCTCCACTCTGTTATGGTTAGTTTAGTTAAGCCAAACCAGTTACCAGGTATCATGGAGTCCATTCCAACTGATGGTGACCCTGTGTGTATCACAGCAGAACTGTACTCCATAAGATTTTCAATGAAGTAGATTACAGTCCTTTCTTTGGAATCATGTCTGTGTAGACTCAAACTTCCAACATTTCAGTTAACATCTGAGTATGCTAACAAACTGCACCTCCCACAAACTCCACAATGTAACCATTAATCCACTTAATCCAGTACATGTCAACTTCAGTAAATCTCAATATGTTGAAAGTAAACAAAAACATGGGGACTCCACTCTCAACCACCTCCTACTCTTCCCTCAGAGTCTGCCTAAGCATACAATAACTTTTAAATGTAAAAAAATACCACTGACTCCTTAGAAGAAGGCCCAGTAAAATCCTTATACCAAGAAACATGTGCACAGTCATGGAAGTTGAAGCCTCAGATTGAGAACCTTTTGTCTAAAGACATTTTATTTCCCTAGGACAGAATTTGTTGTAACTCATTTTTTTTTTAACTGTTCCTTAGAGAAGCATCAGGATTTATCCACACATCTTCTAAAAAGGTACAAAGTCCAGAACTCAGATTTCTCAAACTAAACCTATGGTCTTTTGTGTTACCTGGGACCTGTCAACACTATAGGAAGTCATTCTTACAGCCCTACCTGAACTTTTCAAACATCTTAAATATGTTGAAGATCTCTTGTTCAGGACATTCCACACAAGGCAAGTGGTATATTAGGATTTCTTTTAACCAGGAAAAAAAAAAAAAGGTATCTTGTTTAAATTTCTGCCCTCTAAATTACCCACAGAAGATAATTCAGATTCCTTCTGCCATGACTTAAATGACTATTTGCTTCAGTGAAGTCATTGGATACAAACCACATCTTGATACCCAAGGTAGAGTATTCATACCAGTTTCTAGTCTCTGGTCCCTTCCCTGCCTGGTCCATTTGGTGAGCCATTTCTATACTTTCTACACTAATATTCTACACTAATTCCCATGTCCCCATGTGCCCTTAATATTGGGCCAATCTGACTTTCTCCTCTAATTCAGCATGCCTTCTGAAATGTCTGCCCTTAGGTTTAAGAGAAAGGAAACTTGATGGCACAATGAGTAAGCCTAAGGTGCTATTCAAATGCCACTAGCCACTCCATAGAAGAAGGATGTGGCAGTATGCTTCTGTAAAGATTTAAAGCCTCGGGAACTCTATGGGGCAGTTTCATGCTGTCCTTAAGGGTTGTTATGAGTCAGAATTGACTCAATGGCAATGGATTTGGTTTTTGGTTTTGGTTAGTGTTTCGGTTCTCTAGTACCACTCTCTAGCAGACATACTACAAATGTGTGCTTTAACAAAACAGGGATTTATTCTCTTACAGTTTAGGCTAGAAGTCTGAGTTCAAAATGCCAGCTCTAGAGGCTGGGTGAAAACCCCTCAACCTGTGCTTCAGTTCTACCTCTTGCTCTCGGCTCACTGGAGCTAGAGGCACTTCTTCACTCAGGCAGCTGCTGGCTGCTGAGGCTAACAAGCTTAAGGTCAATGAATAAAATGGCACAGTCTTAATATTACTAAACAATATGGCAGGCCACAGACAGTTCCAAGATCGGCAGGAAGCATGGAAACTGCTAAATGAAGACTCAGCTACACTCAGGGCCCAAGTGTACCAAAAAGCTGCAGAGACCGTTCTCAAAATTTCTTCTTATATACTGGAAGCAGACCACGTCCCTAAGGCAGCTACTCAGCTGCTCCAATAGATTCCACCATTGAGTTGATTGCCAATCGCATTGTGGGGAATAACTAAATCCAGATGCCCAGCCACTCAAAACCAGGCCTAGTCAAGTTGACACATAACCTTCTTATATACTGGAAGCAGACCACGTCCCTAAGGCAGCTACTCAGCTGCTCCAATAGATTCCACCATTGAGTTGATTGCCAATCGCATTGTGG
>NW_006921786.1:3950669-3956383 GCF_000298275.1 Orycteropus afer afer | reverse complement strand
TAGTGATACTGCCTCGGAAACCCAAGAAGGGGTCGCTATGAGTCGGGGCCGACTCGACGGCACATAACAACAACAACAACAACAATCTTTATGGAAGCAGATGGCCTCATCTTTCTCCTGAGAAGTGGCTGGCTGCTGGGTTCAATCCATGGACCTTTCTATTACCAGCTGAGTGCTTTAATCACTGTGCCACTATATTGAACAATAGTCACAATGGAAACAAGGATATCTGCCATGTATGACTGTTAGGAGAATTAAATAGACTCTTTTTCTAATTATAAAAGTGAGTATCATTTAGTTTGTAAAAACCATACTTGGTCTATAGTTACTTTGTTCCCTCCCTTCACCCTGCCTCTTTTCTTCTTTTTGCATAACGTTCTTCTTTTGCTTTATGTTTTCTTTTCTTCCTTTATCTCTTTGAACCATTCAGCATATTTATTTTATAATCTTTTTCAGATTGCTCTATAGTTTCCAATTCGCACAGGGCAAGTTTCTCACACAACTGTCCTTTATGATGGGTTGTTTTTGATGTAAGTTGTAATTTTGACTTCAAGCTTCTCTTCAGTGGGGGTTGTTTTCTGTGGTGTCCCATATAGGACTTGATTATTGGATCACTTTAAAGCCTTGGTACTCAAATGTCAACCTTTCATCTATTCAATACCGTTGCTTCACTAAGGAAGTAAATTGCCCCATCTTCCTTCTGAGGAGTGACTGGTGGGTTTGAACCACCAGCCTTCTGGTTAGCAGTCAAGTGCTCTAGGCACTACGCTACCAGAGCTCCCGTGAGTGTTGAGTACTCACTGCTGTCAAGTCAGGCCTGACTCATAGCGAGTCCTCCTTGGGTTTCCAAGGTGGTGTCACTGTGGAAGCAGATTGCCCAGCCTTTCTTCCGATGAGTGGCTGGTGGGTTTGAACTGCCAGACTTCTGGTTAGTAGTCAAATGCCTTAGGCCCTATGCCACGAGAGCTCCCATCCTAGGCATTGTTGTTGTTGTTGTTGTTATGTGCCGTCGAGTCGGCCCCGACTCATAGCGACCCCTCCTTGGGTTTCCGAGGCAGTATCACTACGAAAGTAGGATTGCCCAACCTTCCTTCCGAGGAGTGGCTGGTGGGTTTGAACCGCCAGCTGTCTGGTTAGCAGGCAAGTGTCTTAGCCACTATACTACCAGAGCTCCCATCCTAGGCATTAGTGAGCTGAAATGGACTGGTGTTGGCCATTTTGAATAAGACAACCATATGATCTATTATACTAGGAATGACAGATTGAAGAAGAACAGTGTGGCATTCATCGTCACAAAGTATGTTTCAAGATCTATCCTGAAGTACAATGCTGTCAGTGATAGGATAATATCCAATCAGTTAATACAACTATTATTCAAATTTATGCACCAACCACCAAAGCCAAAGATGAGGAAATTGAAGATTTTTACCAACTTCTGCAGTCATAAAGGGAGCTTGGTGGCATAGTGCCTAAGGCATTTAACTGCTAACCAGAAGGCTGGCAGTCAAAACCTACCAGCCACTCCTCAGAAAGAAGATTGGGCAACCTACTTCTGTAGAGATACTGCCTCTGAAACCCAAGGAGGGGTTGCTGTGAGTCGAAATCAACTCTATGGCAGTGAGTTTGCAGTCTGAAATTGACAAAACATACAATCAAGATGTATTAATTATCACTGGTGATTGGAATGCAAAAGTTGGAAACAAAGAAGAATCACTGGTAGTTGGAAAATATGGCCTTGGTGATAGAAATACCACTGGAGATCATAATAGACTTTTGCAAAACCAATGACTTATTCATTACAAATACCTTTAAAAAAAAAAAAAAAACCACACAAATGACAGCTACACACATGGACTTCGCCAGATGGAGTACACAGGAATCAGATAGACTACATCTGTGAAAACGGGCAATGGAGAAGCTCAATATATTCAGCCAAAACAAGGCCAGGAGCTGACTGTGGAACCATCAGTTGCTTATATGCAAGTTTGCATTGAAGGTGAACAATTAAAATAAGTCCACGAGAGCTAAAGTATGACCTTGATTAGATACCTCCTGAATTTAGAGACCATCTAAAGAATAGATTTTATGCATTGAACACTAATGACAAAAACCAGATGAATTGTGGGGTGACATCAAGAACATCACCCATGAAGAAAGCAAAATGTCATTAAAAAGGAAAGGAGGAAAAGATCAAAGTGGATGTCAGAAGAGACTCTGAAACTTGCCCTTGAATGGAGAGTAGCTAAAGAAAATGGAAGAAATGACAAGATAAAAGAGCTGAACAGAAAATTTCAAAAAGCAGCTCAAGAAGACAGAGTCAATTATTATTTCATTATAATATGAAATGTGCAAAGGACCTGGAGTTAGGTAACCAAAAGGGAAGAAAATGCTCAGCATTTCACAAGCTGAAAGAACTGGTGGGAAAATTCAAGCCTTGAGTTGCAATGTTGAAAGATTCTATAAGTAAAATATTGAATGATGGATGAAATATCAAAATAAGATGGAAGGAATACACAGAGTCACTGTACCAAAAATAATTGGTCAATGTTCATCCATTTCAGGAGGTGGCATATGATCAAGAACCAATTGCATTGAAGGAAGAAGTCAAAGCTGCATTGAAGGAATGGTCAAAGAACAAAGCTCCAGGAATTGATGGAATACCCATTGAGACATTTCAGTAAACAGATGCTGCACTGGAGACACTCACTTGGCTGTGCCAAGAGATTTGGAAGCCAGCTACCTGGCCAACTGACTGGAATAGATCCATATTTGTACCCATTCCCAAGAAAGGTGATCCCACAGAATGTGGAAATTATTGAATAATATCATTAATATCATTCACAAGTTAAATCTTGCTGAAGATATTTCAAAAACAGTTTCAGTAGTATATTGATAGAGAACTTCCAGAAAAGCAAGCTGAATTCAGAAGAGGATGTGGAACGAGAGATATTGCTGATGTCAGATGGATCTTGGTTGAAAAGAAAGAATACCAGAAAGATGTTTATTTGTGTTTTATTGACTATGCAAAAGCATTCGATTGTGTGGACCATAACAAATTATCAATAACATTGTGAAGAATGGGAATTCCAGAATATTTGATTGTGCTCATGAGGAACCTGTACATAGACTGGGAGGCTGTTGTTCGAACAGAACAAAGGGATACTGCAAGGTTTAAAATTAGGAAAGGATTGTGTCATGGTTGTATCCTTTCACCATACATATTCAATCTATACACTAACCAGATAATCTGAGAAGCTAGACTATGTGAAGAAGAACATGGCATCAGGACTGGAGGAAGAATCATTAACAACCTGCCATACACTGACAACACAACTTTGCTTGCTGAAAGTGAGGATGATTTGAAGCACTTACTGATGAAGATTAAAAACTTCCATCTGCAGTATGGATTACATCTCAACATAAAGAAAATGAAAATCCTCACAAGAAGCAGCATCACAATAAATGGAGAAAAAAATGAAGTTGTTAAAGATTTAACATTGCTTGGTTCCACAATCAACACCAATGGAAGCACCAGTCAAGACATCAGATGACATATTGCACAGGGCAAATCTGCTGCAGAAGACCTCTTTCAAGTGATGAAGAGCAAAGATGTCTCTTTGAAGACTAAGGTGTGTCTTACACAAGCCATGGTATTTTCAATCACCTCATATGCATGTGAATGCTGGATAATGAACAAGGAAGACTGAAGAAGAGTTGATGCTTTTGAGTTGTGTTGGTGAAGAATACTGAAAGTACCATGGACAGCCAAAAGGATGAACAAATCTGTCCTGAACAAAGTGTACCTGGAATGCTCCTTGGAAGCAAGAATGGCCAGACTTTGTCTCACTTACTCTGGTCATGTTGTCAGAAGGGACCATTCCTTGGAAAAGGATATCATGCTTGGTAAAGTGGAGAGTCAATGAAGAAGGGGAAGGCCCTCAACAAGATGTATTGGCATAGTGGTTGCAACTATGGACTCAGGTATAGCAAGGATTGTGAGCCTGGTACAGGACTGAGCAGTGTCTTGTTCTGCTGTGCATAGGGTTACTAATGAGTCAGAGCTGACTCAATGGCACCTAACAACAACAACAGTATTTGATCTAGTTGATCATTCCCTGCTTCTTTAAACAGTTTGTCTCATTGGCCTTCAGACACACTTTCTCTGTTATCCTCCTATCTCAATGGTCTCTCCTCTTTCTCCTTTAATAGATTCTCTTATCTCCCTGTTGGCACAGTGGTTAATTGCTTAACTGCTAACCAAAAGATCTGTAGTTCAAATCCAGCAGCTGTTGTGTGGGAGAAAGATATGGCAATCTGCTTCTCTAAAGATTTACAGCCATGGAAATGCTATGAGGCAGTTTTACTCTGTTCTGTAGGGTCACTACAGTTGGAATTTGACTCCACAGCCGTCGGAAATTTTGAGCTCTGGTGCATGGTGCCTAAGGCATTTGACTGCTAACCAGAGGACTGGTGGTTCAAACCTACCAGCCACTCCTTGGAAGGAAGGCAATCTACTTCCATAGTGATACTGCCTTGGAAACTGAAGGAGGGTCGCTATGAGTTGGATCCAACTCAATGGCAGTGAATTTTAGTTAATTCCCTACTCTAATGTTGGAAGGCTCCAGGGCTCAGTCCCCAATCTCTTCCCTTGTTTATTATGCTCATTTTCCCCATGCTCTGACACTTTTCATTTCCTCTGCCTGGACTGCTTCCCCATGCAGTCACGAGATGTGGTCCGTAACTTCAGTCTGAGGTCAAGCTTGTTTTATCAGTTAGCCCTTTCCTCACCTACCCACTTTAGTAACACTCCATCGAATGTTACATACCCCATTGTTGTTGTTAGTTACTACTGAGTCAGCTCCAACTCATGGTGACCTCATGTATAATACAACAGAACGTTACCTGGTCCTGTGACATTTTCCTGGCATTGTTGCAGCCACTGTATATTTTGAGTGTCATCTTCTACCACTGTACTGGACAGTATTCAATTGTTATACACAGAGGGTTTTTTCCTTTTAAAAATAATATTTAATTATGTTTAAAGTGAAAATTTACACAGAAAATTGTGTTCCTATTTAACAATTTCTCCACAAATAATTCAGTGATATGGGTTATATTTTTCACAGCATATCACTGTGTTGTCTCGGGAGCTCTGGTAGTGTAGTGACTAAGGCATTTGACTATTAACCATAAGGCTGGCAGTGCAAACCCACCAGCCACTCCTTAGAAGGAAGATTGGGCAATCTACTTCCGAACTGATACCACCTTGGAAACCCAGGGAGGGGTCACTATGAGTTGGACCCGACTCCGTGACAGTGAGAGGTTTTTTTGAGTTATCATCGTGTCATCATTCTGATTCATTCTGTTCTGGTTGCACCATTTCTAGTTTCCCTGCCCTCTTACCTCCTCATCTTTGCTTAAATGTCTCATATATCTGATTTTTTAAAGGAGTTCATTACTCATGTTGTTGTTGTTGTTAAGTGCCGTCGAGTCGTTTGCGACTCATAGCGACCCCATGCACAGCAGAATGAAACACTGCCTGATCCCACGCCAGCCCCACAATCCATGCTATACTCTAGCCCATCATCGCAGCCACTGTATCAATCCATCTCCCTGAAGGCCTCCCCTTCTTTCGTCGACCCTCCACCCTACCAAGCATGACATCCTTCTCCAGGGAATGGTCCCTTCTTACAACATGACCAAAATAGGTGAGA
>NW_006921786.1:3938928-3947534 GCF_000298275.1 Orycteropus afer afer | reverse complement strand
TGCACTGAACACTTTCCCTTGTTACCCTCCCGAGAGGGACCGGGTCTCTGGGAGCTAGGTAAGCACGGGCGGGCTTGTGCTTAGTCCCCGGGAGCGAGGTAAGCACAGGCGGGCTTGTGCTTAGTCACCGGGAGCGAGGTAAGCATGGGCGTGCTTGTGCTTATTCACTGATCTGCACTGAGCACTTTCCCTTGTTACCCTCCCGAGAGGGACCGAGTCTCCGGGAGCAAGGTAAGCACGGGCGGGCTTGTGCTTACTCATTACTCATAGGTATTAGTATTTTATGAGCAAAGCTGTTATTTAGCTAAAAGGTACCCTTCAAGGGATAATTAACAATTTAAGATTTAAAGAGTATCTCAGGGTGATAGTCTTGGTGAGTCCTATAGCCTCAATTGGTCCTATAGGTCTGAACTTCTTAAAAATTTAAGATCTTTTCCACATTCTCCTCCCATTCTCTAGGGAGCCAAGGAGCTCGGTGGCACAGTGCTTAAAGCATTTGACTGCTAACCAGAAGTCAGCGTTTTGAATCCACCAACTGCTCCATGGGGGAAAGATGTGGCAGTCTGCTTCTGTCAAGATTTACAGCCTTGGAAACCTTATGGGGGCAATTCTACTCTGTACTACAGGGTGGCTATGAGTCAGAATTGACTTGCTGACAGTGAGTTTTGTGTTATCAGAAAAACAAAACCAAACTCACTGCAGTGGAGTTGGATCCCACTCCTAAGGACCCCTCCTTTGGTTTCCGAGGCAGTATTACTAAGGAACTAGATTGCCCCATCTTCCTTCCCAGGAGTGGCTGGGCTGGTGGATTTGAACTGCCAGCCTTCTGGTTAGCCATCAAATGCCTTAGGCACTACACCGCCAGTATCCATCTATTGTGGCTCTGATCAGAATGGTCAGTAATGTAGATAGGGACCATCTAGTTCTTTTGGTCTCAGAGTAAACGAGGCCTATCCATAGGGTTTTTGTTGGTTAATTTTTGGAAGTAGATCGCTAGATCTTTCTTCTTAGTCTGTTTTAGTCTGCAAACTCCATTGAAACCTGTCCACTGTGGTGACACCGCAAGCCATCAGAGCATGCAAACTAAGAGACAATGGTGGGGCATACAATGTTGTTGTTTGTGCCGTGGAGTTGGACCTGACTCACAGCGACCCCTCCTTGGGTTTCCGAGGCAGTATCACTACGGAAGTAGATTGCCCCATCTTCCTTCCGAGAAGTTGCTGGTGGGTTTGAACCGCCAGCCTTCTGGTTAGTAGTCCAGTGCCTTAGGCACTACGGTACCAGAGCTCCCGGGGCATACAATAGGAGTTCAATAAATGTCTCTTCGATAACACAAGATGAACTTATTAAGCTTCAATGGATACAGCTGGTCAAGTACAATATTAATCACCAGGCCTCCCGGCTGACTCCACTGGACACGGAGGGCGGTGACCCACACTGCTCTGGAGACCAATCTGAGCCTGCGTCTCAGTGCCAGGTGGCCCCGCCCCGTCCCGCTCGCAGGTCTGGAGTGGCGCACGCAGCCTCCGCATCTCCCGGAAGTGCGCCCAGAGCGGCTCCACTGGCAGAGGTGAGCGCGCTCCGGCCGGCCCCGGTCGGCCCGGATCTGGCCTGGCGCTGCCCGCGTCTGCGCGGAGTCTGTCGGGCCCGCGGGAGCGGCGTCGGGACCTGAGCTGCGCGCGCGCTTGTGCGCCTCGAAGAGCTACGGCGGCTCGTGCGCGCGCGGTAGCCTCCGCTAGTGTGGTCGGTGGGGAAACTGGGGCGGGGTCCCTGTACAGTGAGTGGATACCAGTGCCCAACCTGAGTTGGCGATTTTGAGTCTGTGAGTCCGCCGGAGAGTTACCGGCCCGGTGGCTCCACTGGGAACGTAAACGGGCTCCTCCATTTTGCCTTCCTCAAAGGCTGAGAATGAGCCTCGGGAAGAGAGAACCCGGATAGGAGGACTCCTGGAGTGGTTCTCATCTGGGTGCCGTTGGCGTTTTGGAGGGGAAGGGGCGGGCCACAGTGGAGAACCTTGACTTGCGCGGTGCTGGACCTGAGCAGCCCTGGATGCGCGACACTAAGTGCCAGTAGCCCCCTGAGCCGTTTGTAATAACTCTGAAACGTCCCCACAAATATACAAACGTTGGCAATTCTCCTCAAACGACAGGCTTTAGGGCTTCCTGGGTTTGAATCTGGCTACCAACAGTGAACCTCAGAGTTTTTTGATGTCAGCTTTAATACTTCCTTGCAGGGTCATGGTGAGATTAAGAAATAACATGAACAGAGCCTACTATGGGGCTAATATATAGTAGGTGCTCAAAAATGGGGGAAAAAAGCTATATATATTCAATTTGTTATAGCTCCTATAACAAGTATTTGTGATAACCTTACTTTTTTTTTTTTTTTTGTAACAGAAGCAGATCCTCATGAAGTCGTTGGATATAAACCCTCTATAAAATAATTTAATTTTGAATTATTGAGATATTTTTCTTACCATGATATAGGAGTATAATAGTTACCCAAATCCGATTTAAATATTTTATAAGATTGATAGTTTTCCCTAAATGTCATACATATGTGTGTGTACCCCTAAACTGCTATCTTAATTCAGGAACCACATGTATTTGGATAAGTTCACAGATGTGTCATCCCTGCTGTCTGAAATCTTGCTGTTTCTTAGTTGAAACTCAAGATAAATAGATTTAGATGGTAAAGGATACTTGTATATTCATTCAACAAATATTTATTTAAAGCCTTACGTTTTCCTCAAAGCAAAGCTTTAGCTGCATCCCACAAATTTTGATATCTTGTGTTTTCATTATTTTTAATTTTGTTTGCGATTTCCTTTTGACCATGGATTATTTGAATGTTAATAATTTCCACACACTGGAATAGTTTATTGTTACTGACTTATAATTTAATTCATTATGGTCGGAGTATACATTATGTAAGATTCCAGTCTTTTAAAATTCATTATGCATATGGTCATGCTGTCAAAGGGACCAGTCCCTGGAGAAGGGTATCATATTTGATCAAGTACGGGGTCTGTGAAAAATAGGAGGACCCTCAACAAGGTGGATTGATACAGTGCCTGCAACAGTGAACTCAAAACAGCAAGGATTGTAAGGATGGTGTAGCAGTGTTTCTTTCTGTTGTGCTATGAGTTGGAGCTGAAATGACAGCACATAACAACAGTGGTCTATCTTGGTGAATATGAATGTGTATTCTGCAGTTCCTGGGTCTCATGATTTGTAAATTTCAGTAAGACCAAGTCATAAATGGTGCTTTTCACTTTCCTAACTGATTTTGCTTGTTTGTCTACTTGTATCAATTCCTGAGAGAAGAGTGTTAACATTTCCAACTGTGTTTGAGGATTTGTCCCTTTAGCCCTGATAATAGATCTATTCACGTTTAGGGTGGTTATATATTCTTGATTAATTGACCTTTTTCTCACAATGAAATGCCCCTGTTTATTTCTCTCTTTGTTTTGAAGCCTACTTTGTCAGATAATAACATAGCTATGCCAGGTTTTTTATGCTTGCACAATTTTTTTTCCCCTCTTATTTTCAACCTTTCTGTGTCTTTATATTTAAAATATATCTCTTATGGACCATATATGTCTGGGTATTTTTTAAAATATGACAATCTCTGCCTTGTAATTGAAGTATTTAGCCCATTTGTACTTAATATAATTATTGATATGTTGGCTTTTTGTCTACCATCTTGCCTTGCCTTTGATCTTTCTGTTTTTGTTTCTTTCTCCCTTCCTGTCACCTTTGGGTTATTGAGGTTTTTTTCTTTTTAAGTAACCTTTTATTGGCTTTTTAGTTATACCTCTATTAGTAGTATTTTTAGAGCAACTATATATGCTTAACTTATCAATGTCTACTTAATATTGCACCACTTTGTGCTTCACAATTCTCATTTCTCCTTTCCTACTTCTCATTTCCTACCTTAACACTTCCCATTTCCCACTTAACACTTGCTACCTTCCACTTCCATTTCATACTTCTATTTCTCACTTTGAAGTTCACAAATATAACAGATTAAATCTGTTCACTCCCCTTTCTTTGTGCTATTTTTATACTTTTTACCTCTACATATATTATGTTGTTGTTGTTATTATGTGCTGTCGAGTCAGACCCAACTCATAGCGACCCCTCCTTGGGTTTCCGAGGCAGTATCACTATGAAAGTAGATTGCCCCATCTTCCTTCTGAGGAGTGGCTGGTGGGTTGGAACTGCCAGCCTTCTGGTTAGCAGTCAAGTGCCTTAGGCACTATGCTACTGAGGTTCCTACCAAAACCTCAGGGCTATCGCACGCCCCCGGCGGCAGCTATGATCCATTTGAACGTCTGCCCTATTAACTTTTGATGGTAGTCACCGTGCCTACCATGGTGACCATGGGTGACAGGGAATCAGGGTTCAATTCCGGAGAGGGAGCCTGAGAAATGGCTTCCACATCCAAGGAAGGCAGCAGGCACGCAAATTACCCACTCCCAACATCAAAACCAACCCGGTGAGCTTCCCTCTGGCCCCGGCTGGGGGGTGGGTGCCGGTGGCTTTGGTGACTCTAGATATTATACTGTCATTTTTTTTTGCTGTGAACAGTCAATTACTGTGTAAGGAATTTGTGAGAAGAAAAAACTATTGAACTTTATATTTATTCACTTATTTTTCCCTTTGCTCTTTATTCCTTTCTGTAGATCTGAGTTTCCCTTCAACTAGAAGGATACTCTTTAGCATTTCTTGTAGGGCAAGTCTACTAGTGACCAGTTCTACTAGCTTGCTTATTTGAAAATTTATTTGTCTTTATGGTAATTCTTCCTTTTTAAGGGATTTTTTTTTTTTTTTTGCAGAATGTAGATTTCTGGGTTGATTTTTTTTCCCCCCCTAGAATTTGCAATTGCTTCCTTTTATATTTTCCATTTCTTTGTAGAGAGTCCCTATCTCTACTCTCATTGAGACTATATTTTCCTTTAAGTCCTTGGGCCATGTCAGGGTTGGTTTCTCTTGATTGCTTTATTACTTGACTTTGGGTCACAGTTTCCTGTTTCTTTACATGTCTGGACCTTTTGGATTATATCCTGGATATTATGAGCGATCGATACATTGTGGACACTAAGGATTCTGTTACATCCCTCTAAAGACTTGATTTTTGGTAGGCAATTCCATTATTGACCAGTCATCTTCAACTTATACAGGCTTGTTTTTGTGCTTTGTTTTCATGTATCTTTGGAAAACCCAGTGTGTTTCCCAAGTCCTTTGAACTTGATGATACCTACTGGATCTCCCCTATGAATTTTGCTGAGACTGGACATTAGACTTCGTTAGTGCAGGTTTAGAGTGGAACTCAATCTAGGGGGTAGTCTTTACTCCTGACATAGTCTTTCAGGTTTCTCAGGGTGCATTGGATGTTAATGTAGTCTCTTCATTGTGAATGGGCAGAAACTCTACTGTCTCTCATCATAGATTGGTCTTTTGTGTCTTTCTTTTGTTCTTAACCCTATAGCAACTGCTTTTTGTTAAGATTTGCATAGTTTCACTC
Organism: Orycteropus afer afer; assembly: GCF_000298275.1. Lineage (NCBI taxonomy): Eukaryota > Metazoa > Chordata > Mammalia > Tubulidentata > Orycteropodidae > Orycteropus > Orycteropus afer. The sequence continues at coordinate 3,942,005 of NW_006921786.1, read as the reverse complement.
TATTCATGTGCAGCCTAATCCTTGGCCAAGGACTCATTGGAGAAACTCCACACAGACTTCAGACTATATCTCATAGCTCCTTCCTCTCCAGTCCCTTGTCCTTCAGATTCCAGCCACTTCAACAGCTCTGAAATCTGATCTTTGCCTCCTCAACTTGGTGTGACCATTGTGCTTAAACTCTGGTTTCCTGTACCAAGATTGGAAAACTGTCCCCTAGCAGACAGCTTGGATGATCATGAAGCTCACTTCATGAGTTTCCATTCTTGCAGGCTTGCATTCTGCCCAGCCTGTTGTCCAGTACCTGAAAACAGTTGCCTCGTATGTTTTCTAGCTATTTACCGTGGGTGGGCTAGTCTATAATACCAGTTCCTGTACTATGGCCAGAAACTGAATTCTGCAACAAATATTTTTTGAGCACTTGATACATATACCACTAGCACACTGAGTGCCGCATGCATATATGAATAAAATGTGTGAGTTTCCTTTTAAACGAAAAATAGATTTACTGAGATCCGTAACAGAAACATGTAATAGGGGATGGAGGCTTTCTACCTCTCCTTCTTTCCATTCTTGAAAAAGCTTGTTTTTCAAAAATTTATTTCACTTTGCAGTGACTTTCTGATTTAGAATAAATTGGATGGGTGAACTGATAGGACATTGCTTATCAGAACTCAAGGAAAAAGTAGCTAGAGCATTACCCCAATCTCTGAATAAGTCAGACACTCAGTGACTCCTAAACATCATCAATGGATATATATGTATTGTTGTTTTTGTTGTTCTTGTTAGGTGCTGTTGAGTCATCTTCAACTTACAGCAACCCTGTGCACAGCAGAATGAAACACTGCCTGGTCCTGTGCTAGCCTCATGATCCTTGCTATACTTGAGCCCATCACTGCAGCCACTGTATCTATCCATCTTGTTGAAGGCTTTCCCCTTACTCATTGATCCTCCACTTTACCAAGCATGATATCCTTCTCCAGGGAATGGTTCCTTCTGGCAACAGGACCAAAGTAGGTGAGATGAAGTCTGGCCATTCTTGCTTCCAAGGAGCATTCTGGCTGCAGTTCTTCCAAGACAGATTTGTTTGTCCTTTTAGCAGACCATGGTACTCTTAGCATTCTTCTCCAACACCATAATTCTAAAGCATAAACTCTTCCTTGGTCTTCCTTATTCACTGTCCAGCTCTCACATGCATAAGAGGTGATTTAAAATACCATGGCTTGGGTTAGGTGCACCTTAGTCTTCAAGGAGACATCTTTGCTCTTCATCACTTGAAAGAGGTCTTTTGCAGCAGATTTGCCCAATGCAGTATGTCATCTGATGTCTTGACTGCTGCTTCCATTGGTGTTGATTGTAGAACCAAGTATTATGAAATCTTTGACAATTTCAATCTTTTCTCCTCCATCTACCCTGAAGCTGTTTACTGGACCAGTTGTGAGGACTTTTGTTTTCTTTATGATGAGGTGTAATCCATACTGCAGACTATAGTCTTTAATCTTCATCAGTAAGTGCTTCAAGTCATCCTCACTTTCAGCAAGCAAAGTTGTGTCACCTGTGTATCACAGGTTGTTAATGAGTTTTCCTCCAATCCAGATGCCACGTTCTTCATATAATCCAGTTGCCTGGATTATTTGCTTAGCATACAAGTTGAATAAGTATGGTGGAAGGATACAACCTTGATGCACTCCCTTCTTGATTTTGAACCATGCAGTATTCCCTTGTTCTGTTGGAATGACAGCCTCCTGGTCTATTTACAGTTTCCTCATGAGTACAATCAATTGTCCTGGAATTCCCATTCTTCTCAATGTTATCCATAATTTGTTATGATCCACACAATCAAATGCTTTTGCATAGTCAATAAAACATACGTAAACATCTTTCTAGAATTCTTTATTTTCAACTAAGATCCATCTGACGTCAGCAGTGATATCCCTCATTCCACATCTTCTTCTGAATCCAGCTTACATTTCTGGAAGCTCTCTGTCAATACACTGCTGTAACTGTTTTTGACTGATTTTCAGTAAGATTTTACTTGCATGTGATACTAATGTTATTGTTCGATAATTTCCATGTTCTGTGGGATCACCTTTATTTGGAATGGGTACAAATATGGATCTCTTCCAATTATTTGGCCAGGTAGCTCTCTTCCAAATCTCTTGGCATAACTGAATGAGTGCCTCCAGTGAGGCATCCGTTTGTTGAAACATCTCGATGGGTATTCTGTCAATTCCTGGAGCCTTGCTCTTTGCCAATTCCTTCAGCACAGCTTTGACTTCTTCCTTCAGTACCTTTGGTTCTTTATCATATGTCATCTCCTGAAATGAATGAACATGGACCAATTCTTTTTGGTACAGTGACTCTGTGTATTCCTTCTATCTTCTTTTGATGCTTCCTGCATCATTCAATATTTTACCCATAGAGTCTTTCAGTATTGCAACTTAAGGCTTAAATTTTTTCCTCACTTCTTTCCTCTTGAAAAATCCTGAGTGTATTCTTCCCTTTTGGCTTTCCAACTTCATGTCTTTGCACATTTCATTATAATAATTGACTTTGTCTTGTTGAAATCTTCTGTTCAGCTGTTTTATCTTGTCATTTTTTCCATTTGCTTTAGCTACTCTCCGCTCAAGGGAAAGTTTCAGAGACTCTTCTGACATCCATTTTGCTCTTTTCTTCCTTTCTTGTCTTTTTAATGACCTTGCTTTCTTCATGGATGATGCTCTTGAGGTCATCCCACAATTCCTCTGGTTTTCGGTCTTGGTGTTCAGTGTATCAAATCTATTTTGTAAATGGTCTCTAAATTCAGAAGGTATCTAATCAAGGTCATATTTTGTCTCTTGTGGACTTGTTTGAATAGTCTTCAAGTTCAACTTGAATGTGCTATGAGCAGTTGATGGTCTGTTCCACAATCAGCTGCTGGCCTTGTCTTGGCCGAAGATACTGAACTTTTCCAACATCTCTTGTCATAGATATAGTCAATCTGATTCCTATGTATTCCGTCTGGTGAAGTCCATGTGTATAGTCAGTGCTTATGTTGTTGAAAATGATATTTGCAATGAATAAGTCGTCGTCGTTGTTGT
>NW_006921786.1:3915940-3938248 GCF_000298275.1 Orycteropus afer afer | reverse complement strand
GCCTTAAGTCATCCTCACTTTCAGCAAGCAACGTTGTATCGTCTGCATATCTCAGGTTGTTAATGATTCTTCCTCCAAGTCGTTAGTCTTGCAAAATTCTGTCATGTGATGTCAAGTGTTATTTCTATCACCAGGTCCATATTTTCCAACTACCGATAACTCTTTTTTGTTTCCAACTTTTGTATTCCAGTCACCAGTGATATTCAACATACCTTGATTGCATGTTTGTCAATTTCAGACTGCAGAAGTTGGTAAAAATCTTCAATTTCCTCATCTTTGGCTTTGGTGGTTGGTGTGTAAATTTGGATAATAATAGTAGTATTAACTAACTGGTCTTCCTTGTAGGCCTGTGGGTATTATTCTATCACTGACAACGTTGTACTTCAGGACACATCTTGAAACACTCTTGTGATGATGAATGCCACACCGTTTCTCTTCAATTTGTCATTCCTAGCATAGTAAATCATATAATTGTCTGATTCCAAATGGCCAAAACCAGTCCATTTCAGCTCACTGATGCCTAGAATATCGATCTTTATGCATTCCATTTCATTTTTCACAACTTACAATTTTCCTAGATTCGTGCTTTGTACATTCTGTGTTCCAGTTATTAATGGATGTTTGCATCTGTTTCTGCTCATTTTGAGTTGTGCCACATCAGCCCATGGAGGTCCCAAAAGATTTACTCTCTCCATATCATTAAGGTTGTCTCTATTCTGAGATGTTACTTCTTCGCCAGTCATATTTTGAGTGCTTTCCAACCTGATGGGCTCACCTTCTGGCACTTTGTCAGACAATGTTTCAGGGCTGTTCATAAAGTTTTCCAGTGATAGATCAGTGTTTTACAACTATTCATAAGGTTTTCACTGGCCAATTCTTTGAGCAGTGGATGTCTTCTTCCTTCTTCCCAGTCTGTCTTAGCCTGGAAGCTCTGCTGAAACCTGTCCACCATGGGTAACCCTGCTGGCATTTTGCAACACAGTGGCATAGCCTCCAGCCTCACAGCAACATGTAAGCCACCACAGGACAACAAACAGACAGACAAGTTCATCTCCCTTAGTTGTTCCTAACCCCTCTGCACCTGTCTACCTCTGGCCCTGGCCTTAATATAGAGCCACACCACGTGAAAAGAAGCCTCCAAAGCCCTGGGCCTGTCTACCCCAGTCCCCTGCCTTATTATAGAACCACACCCAAGCAAAAAGGAGCTCCAAGCCTTGGGCCTGCCTACCTCAGGCCCTGGCCTTAATATAGAGCCATACCCAAGTGAAAAGCAGCCTGCAAGCCCCCGGCCTTGTATATGTATGTATATATACATGTATATGTATATATATGTGTGTGTGTACACATACGTTTGTGTACATATATATGTGTAACTTTTTATTGTGATATGGGCGAAAGTTTATAGAGCAAATGGGTTTTCTGTTCAATACATATTTTGGTTTATGACATTGATTGCAATCCCTTGGTGTAACAGCACTCTTCCCACTTCCTCCCTGTGTTTACTGTTTCAGTTCATCCTTCTTTTCCATCCTTTCCTGCCTTTTGAGATTTATCCTTGGGCAAATGCTGCTCTTTTGATCTCATATGGTTGATTGTTCTAGGGAGTGTGTACATCCATGGTGGTTGTGTTTACCTTATAGACCTGTCTATTATTTGGTTGAAAGATGAGCTGTGAGAGTATTTTTGGTTCCAGGCCTGTAGGGTAACTCAGGGTCACAGTCTAGGGGATTCCATCAGTCTCTATCAGACCAGTAAACCATTTTATTATTACTATTTTGTGAGCTCTGGTGGTGTAGTGCCTAAGGCATTTAACTGCTCACCAGAAGGCTGGTAGTTCAAACCTACCAGCCACTTCTCAGACGGAAGATTGGGCAATCTACTTCCATAGAGATACTTCCTCAGAAACCGAAGGAGGGGTTGCTGTGGGTCGAATCAACTTGACCACAGTGAGTTTGGTGTTTTTTTTTTTTTGGTTTGATTTTGTGTTTTGTTCCATGTTTTTCTCCTACTCTATCCAGGATCTCCTGTTGTGATTCCTTTAAGAGTGATCAGCAGTGGTAGCTGGGCACCATCTAGTTCTTTTGGAAGTATGTCTTTTTTTAATATTGTAGTTAGTATTATGGATAAATAATACTATAAAAAAATTTATATCAGAGTTAGCTCCTTCATAACTTTTAAGGATTGTACAATTATCCAATATTAGAACATGCCGTAATTGTTGTCTTTGAAATTTTAATAGCATTAGCCATAAAATAGGGATTACTTAGTACATGGCAATAGAAGTATTTTTTGGTAGTCAGTATTTGTTCAAACATTGTTTGAACCCAAGATTAAAAATTTCAGGTGTGACGTTTTCCGTAAGTTCCCAAACACACTGATTTTCAACATGGCACTCAAGAGAAGTCACTTTGAAATTTCATTGTACTTTTTAGGGAAGAGCCGTTTTGTTCTCCTCAACCCAATCTTCATTTTGGAAATACCTAATCATCTCAACAGGGAGCTTTATTTCTAGGGCAGCTTTACTTTTCAGTTTGTAGATAAATAGATCAGATATAGAAGTAGTAGGCACAGAAGCACTGTTTACCTAAAAACTCATAGTGAAAATGCTTCATGAGGTAGATGGCATTCTATTACTTGGTCTGGACATTTGAAGACCAAGACAGAACATTGTAAGGTGGACAGGGTCAAGGTGGCAGTTTAGATACAATATCAGTTGTTTGTGTGTGCCTACAAGTTTGCATTCTTTCAAAAGAGAAAATTGTATCCATTGAAACCCTGGGTGATGCAAACAGTTAATATGTTCTGCTGTTAACTGAAAGGTTGAAAGTTCAACTATACCCAGAGGTGTCTTGAAAGACAGGCCTGGTGATCTATCTTTAAATAACCAGCCATTGAAAACCCTGTGGAGCACAGCTCTACTCTGATACACATGACATCACCATGAGTTGGAATTGATTCAGTAGCAACTGGTTTTTATTCAATCTTTTGAGCAATTTCAGAAGATCCATGGTTGACTCTAAGGCTTAACATATAAAATTCTTTCTGAGAATGTGTCTTTCTCCTTTTTATAGCACTCAATCTCACTGCCTCTCCAGTGTCCCTGTGAGAAGCTGTGCAAAGAGCTGGTTCTCTCCAGATAACCATTCCATCCCAGAAGCACTTTGCCTGAAGTGAAAGAACTTGCCAACCCTGATGATGCCAGTTGACCTGGGGCAGGCCCTAGTCCTGTTGCCACCACTGACAAAGGCAGAGGACCCCTTATTCCCTGGACCAGATGCTGCCCCTCAAAGGGAACTGTCTGCGCCTGAAACTGCCCGCCAGCTTTTTAGGCAGTTTCGATACCAGGTGCTGTCTGGGCCCCACGAGACCCTGAGACAACTTCGGAAGCTCTGTTTCCAGTGGCTGCAGCCAGAAGTTCACACCAAAGAGCAGATCCTAGAGATCCTCATGTTGGAGCAGTTCCTGACCATCCTGCCCGGGGAGATCCAGATGTGGGTGCGGAAACAGTGTCCAGGCAGCGGAGAGGAGGCAGTGACCTTAGTAGAGAGCTTGAAGGGAGATCCTCGGAGACTGTGGCAGTGGGTAAGTAGAATGTGTTATGATCTGGGGTCTCATTGGGGTATCTCTATACCTTATCTAATTCTAAGGCTGTGTGTGCTCTCAGGTCTCTGGGTGGTGCAAATGGTTTGTATTCAACTGCTAACCTAAGGGTTGGCACTGTGGAGGAAAGGCTTGGCAATCTGTTTCTGTGAAGATTACAGCTAAAAAAACCCTATGGAGTAGTTCTACTCCATAACACATGGGGGCTGCATGAGTCAGAATCAACTCACTGGCAGTAGGTTTGGTTTTGAGGGGTTTGTGTGTGTGTGTGTGTGTGTGTGTGCCTCAACACTTTTTAGCTATTAAGTATTGAAGATTAAATCTCCCATCCCATTCCATCTTTACATTAGAATGTTTGAGTTTGTTCAGAAGAGTTTAACTGGTAGAGATCGTCCAGTAGAAACACAGTATTAGTGACCAGTCTTGAAGGTCTTCCAGGCCTGGTGTAGACCTCAGCATTTGATATCCCTATCTTGGGATATTTGTATCACTCGTTCCTGCTGGACAGGAAATAGAAGCTGCATTTCTGCTTCCCTAGTCCATGCCCCTAAGGACTGTCTTATGAAATCTGCTGTAGAAGGGTAGCTTCTTGTCTTTCAGAAATCCTGACCTTGGTTCCTTCAGTAACTAGTAATAAATATATGGTCTCTAGATCAGCATCCAAGTTCTAGGACAGGAAGTCTTGTCAGAGAAGATGGAATCTCCAAGCTGCCAAGTGGAGGAGGCAGAGTCCCATCTTGAAGTGATGCCTCAGGAGTTGGGACTTCAGAATTCAGCCTCAGGGTCTGGGGAGCAACTGAGCCACTTCGTGAAAGAGGAGTCTGACACTGAGCAAGAATTAGGTGAGGGGCAATTATTATTCCTGGTGGTATGAGATGCTCTTGTACAAAATTAGGGGTTGTGGTTGTGTGAGTTGAAAATGATATACTCAGATTGAGTTGTCCTTGGAAAGTTTGGAAACAAGGTAGACATCTGTGCATCACCCTAATTTAGAAATTCAAAGTTTGCATTTCAAACCACTTAATGACTGCTAGACCATTTGGATTTTGGATCTGAGCAAGGAGTTGGGAGAAAATTTTTGTGAGACCCTTTGGAAGGTTGGAGGGAGTTAGACTTTGTTAGTGATGTTAATAGAAGTCTTGAAATTATGGGTGGAGGAAAAGGCAGCAGGTTTGATTTGTCAAGTTTCTTTTAGCAGTCTCTTGGGGTAATGGCTGAGGAGGATATCTAGATTCTTAAAACTTCATGTTTCTTACTTCAGTAATGGGTGCTTCCCAGCTTCTTGTCCAGCCTGAGGAAAGTCTCATCAAAGACCAGGACTTTGGATCCTCATTTCTCCAAGCATCATCTCAGGTGAGCTGTGTATCCCTGTTTTCCTTGCCCCTGAATCAGGTTTTGAGTCAAGAGAACTGAAAGAGGATGCATTCTGAGAAGTGGGGTGGTGAAAGGGGTCTAGCTAGGCTAACAGGAGTACTACACATGAAAGAAGCTTGAGTTTCATTGTTTGCCTCAGGTCCTCTGATGGCAGAATGTTCTAATTTCCATCTTGCATAGTGGAATCTGGGCCCTGGAAAAAGGTAGAAAAGCTTTGAAGACACAAATTTTGTCTCTGCACCTCAAATGATTACCTCTACCCTTTCTTTGTCTTTGGGCTGTGCAAAGGAATGACTGTGTTTCATTTTCTAGTCTACGCTACTGACATGAAAGTCAGTTTGAGATTTTGAATGGTTACATCTCATATGGGATGAGTGGTTTTTTTTCCTTCTCAACTTTTTGGAGGTATAATTGGTAATCAATAAACTGCATATATTTAAAGTGTACAATTTGATAGCTTTTGACCTGTTTGTATAAACATGGAACCGTGACCACAGTTAAAATGATCAGTGTCATGGATTGAATTGTGTCTGCCCAAAAATATGTTTCAAGTTGAGTAGCCCATGATTCCCAGTATTGTGTGGTTGTCTACATTTTATTATCTGATGCAATTACTCCCTAGTTTGTGATGTCTTAACAATCCTAACCTCTGTATGTTGATGAGGCAGAATCACTGTGGGGTGTATCTTGAGTTACAGCCTTACAAGATGCTGTGACTCAGGTCACACCCTTACAAGATGCTATGACTCAAGTCACACTCTTTCTTGAGTCACACCTTTTGTCTTAGAAGATATAAAAGAAGAGCAAAGTGAGCAAAAGGGGACAGATAATACTACCACTAAGAAAGAATAGCTGGAGTGAAATATGTGCTGTGGACCTGTTATCCCTGCATTGTGAACCTCTCAGATCCAGGGGAACACTGATGCCAAGACACATGGACATCTCCAAGGAACACTTGTCCCATAGATATTGGCCCAGATTGTACTATTCATAAGACAAGGACCTTTCCCTAGAACTGCCTAAGAGAAAAACCTTCCCCTAGAACTGGTGCCCTGAATTAAGACTTTTAGTCTCCTAAACTGTGAGTCAATACATTTCAGTTTGTTAAAGCCATCCACATGTTCTATTTTTGTTATAGCAGCCCTAGACAACTGTAAAAAATGATGTGGTAGAAGAGTCTTACCTCCTCTGATTGAATGAGGGGGAGAGAGAATCACCATCAGCATCAGCCCAAGCCTGATTCCTATGAAGCAGAGGTCAGACATACTTTCTCTGTCCAAACTTTTTACCAATTCTGACACCAGCCATTCCCTTATTTGGCACTCCCTATTTCTCTGCTAAAAATAATTCCTTGCAGTGGCCATGTAGAACTTTTAGATAGTACTCATGATTACGAGCTTAATTAGGGAAGTAACAAGTTAAAATTCAGGGTCTGAAACGACTCAGGAGACAGTTCTTTGATCAGGATAGCCTCTTATCAGTAATGCCTGTATGCTGGCTTGTCTGGCCTTCAGCCTTTTGGGCCCTCAGTGCCTAGGGCCTCTTGGATCTCTAGGGCCACCCAACTCTCAGCCCTGCTCAGGCAAATATTACAAAGTTCTTTATCTCCACCAATTAGTGCCTGGAAGCACCCCACTTTGCCAGTAAGCCTTGGCCCAAAGACACTCAAGTTTTTGCTCTATGTGCCAGGAAACCCAATTCTACCAAGTACCCACAGGCAACTTACTCCATCAGCAAACCTCCTGCCTCAAGGTACTCAGTTCTTTCCCTCTTCCAAGCCCACGACACCATCTCCTGCTAGTTTTGTGATTCTGCTGCCTCTGTTGCCACTGTTTCTCTGTGGCTGCTTCTTACTGCCTTTGCTATTACAGCTCTCAATCTTCTGGGTGTAGTAGATTCCCAGCATAGGGACCCTGGGTCCAAAGGACATACTTTGCTCCCTTTTCTTGTTCTTGGTGGTAGTCATTTCCCCTCCTTCACCTCCTCTGGAATGACTCATTTTAAGTCTAGTAGGTTGGCAAAATGGACCAATCCCTTTGTTAAGGTTCCACATACCCTATGTGCATGTTCCCACCCCAGCAGAGTTTCATGCACCTTATTTGCATTATTAGCAAATAATCCTCTTTGGGGCCACAAGTACTTTATTTGCATAGTCCCATCCAATCATTTGCTGAGTGTTATAAGATTATGGCCAGAAAAGCTATATAAAAGTGATCCATTTTATGATGTCAACTAAGGCAGCATTTGGAACTGGAAGACTGGGTGCTGCTCTAAGACATACAAAAATGTGGAAGTGGTTTTGGAATTGGACAGTAGGTAGAGGCTGGAAGAGTTGCATAGTGCCTGATGCATTTGATTGCTGACCACAAGACTGGCAGTTCAAACCTACCATCCACTTCTTGAAAGGAAAATTGGGCACTGTACTCTGTAGAGATACTGCCTTGGAAACCCAAGGAGGGGTTGCTATGAGTAGAAATGACTCAACGGCAGTGAGTTTGGTTTTTTTTTTTTTTTTTTGGTTAACAGTAAAAGCCAGGAGCTCTGGTAGTGCAGTGCCTAAGACATTTGACTGCTAAGCAGAAGGTTGGCGGTTCAAACCCACCAGCCACTCTACAGAAGGAAGATGGGATAATCTGCTTTCATAAAGATTTACCACCTTGGAAACCCAGTGGGGGTCACTATGAGTTGGAATTGACTCAATGGCAGTAGTTTGGTTTTTTAAATAGTAAAAACAAAGAAGCTCTGGTAGTTCAGTGGTTAAAGCATTTGGCTGCTAAACAAAAGTTCAGAGGTTCAAACCCACAAGCCACTCTGTGGGAGAATGATGAGACAATCTGCTTCTGTAAAGATTTACAGCCTTGGATACCCTGTGGGGCAGTTCTACTTTGTCCTATAGCATCGTTATGCATTGGAATCAACTCAATGGCAGTTTGTTTTTTAAATAGTAGTGAAAGCTTAGATTGCCTTGAAGAGACTATTGGTAGAATTATGGATGTTGAAGGCAATTCTGGTGAGGCTCAGAAGGAAGTGAAGAGAGTTATACAGAAAGTTTTTATTGTCTACCATCTTAGAGAACACATATGGCATAACATAATAACAGGTTATTGCTAAAAATGTGAATGTTATATGTACTTCTGGTGAAGCTTTAAAAGAAAATGATGAACATGTGATTTGGACAATGGAGGAAGGTTGATGGTTTTTATTTAGTCTCAAAGAACTTGTTTGAATTATGTCCGAATATTTGGTGGACTTGTAACTAATTAAATTGATATCTGGCTGATGCAGTTTCTAAGTGAAATCATAAAGAAGCTGTGTTTACTTCGTGCTGCTCTAACAGAAAATACCACAAATGGATGGCTTTAACAAACTGTTTTTACTGTTTAGGAGGTTAGAAGTCTGAGTTCTTAGTGCCAGGTCCATGGGCTGGGTGAAAGCTCCTCGACCTTGGGCTTCAGTTCGGCCTCTTGCTACTGGCCCACTGGAGGCAGCTGCTAATTGCTGAAGCTGACAAACCCAAGGTTGACAAGTAAAATGGCAGAGTCCTCAAATTATCAAACCACATAGCAGGCCACTAGTTCAAAATCAAAGCAGTCCCAAGATCGGCAGACAACTTGGCAGACTGCTGAATGATGACTCAGCTACATCCAGGATTCAAGCATGCAAAGCTAGAGACCTTTTTCAAAGCTGCTGCTTATATACTGGAAGCAGACTCAACTGCTCCAGTAGATTCCACCGTAGAGTTGATTATGAGTCTCACCATGGGGAATCACTACCTCCAGTTGCCCAGCCGCTCAAAACCAGGCCCAGCCAAGTTAACACACAATTAAACTAGCACAGGTACATGGTTTCTCCTTGTAAAATGCAAGAGGAAAGAGGTAGACTTAAAGAGGAATTGTACAAAATGAAAACAAAACTTAAAGGTTTGGAAATGCTATTGTACAAACTAAGGACATGTAGCATAGAATTTTCACTAAGGATGTGGCTACACAAACTTTAGTTAAAGAGATTAAGCCTAGTACTGATGGACCTAATCAACTACCATAGCAGAAAACTCATTAATTTAGACTGAATGTGGCAGAGAAAGAAGGAATAGAGAGAATGTTGTCTGCCTCTTAGAATTCTGCAGGGAGAAAACATGCCAAAGGAGCTACATCTTTTGTCCTCTAAGAAAAGAAATGTTAGAAAGAACAAGGGAAGCAGAGCTGCCTTGGTCTCAAAGGGCAGGGCCATGGTCACTGGGGTTTCAAAGGGTGGGGCCACACTTTCCTAGGTTTCAAAGTCAGTTGGTTCTGGTGTGTGTAGCTGCTTTTAAGATGTGCCCAGGTGATGGAGCCACCACCCAAAGCTGAGGAGATGGGGCTGCCAGGGCCAAGGGGGTGGGGTTGCCACTCATTTGGATTAGGAGAATATGGCTGCCCAAGCCAAGGAAGCAGAGTTGCTGTCCCAGGGTTCTGGAAGGCAGAGCTGAAGCCCAGGGCTGAGGGCCTTCCACCCTGAATCCAGAGTATTTGGCCAACACACATCTGGTTACTGGGGCCATTGTCTGGATGATGTAAGACAAAGGATTATTTTCACTTTGAGAGCTAATGTATACTCTTCTGCTGGATTTTAGACTTGCTTGGTGCCTTTTATTCCTTCTTTCCCTCCAATTTCCCCCATTTGTAATAGAAATATCTATTTTGTGCCTGTTCCACTGCTGTATTGTAGAAACAGAAACTTGTATTACAGATTTCACAGGTTCACAGATGAAGAGGAATTTTGCCCCAGGATATAATATACCTAATGTCTTATCCACATGTGATTTAGATATTTCAGAGGACAAGATTTTGGACTAGGAGTCAATTTAAGACTTTTGGGATGACATGGTGGGGTGGGTGTTTTACATGTGGGAGGACATGAATTTTTGGAGTCAAAAGGCAAAATGTCATGGATTGAAATGTGTCCCCTCCTAGTAATGTGTGTCAACATGGCTAGACCATGATTCCCAGTATTGTGTAGTTGTCCTGCATTTTGTGATATTAGGAAATTATCTTCCATTTAGTGATGTGTTATAAATCATAACCTCTACATGCAGATGAGGTAAGACCAGTGTGGGTGTATCTTTAGTTGTACCCTTACTTAAATAATATTCTTATTCAGATCATACCTTTGCTTGAGTCATCCCTTTTATCTTACAAGAGATAAAGGGATTGAGAAGGTAGCAGAAGAACTAGGAGTGGAGCACATCCTTTGGACCCAAGGTCCCTGCCAGAAACCCTCCTAGATTCTGGGGAAGATTGATGCCAACACAAATGGCGATACATCTCCAAGGAATGCCAGGCCCATTGATGTTGAAAGGTGACAAGGACCTTCCTTGCCTCAGAGCCAATAGAGAGAGAAAGCCTTCCCCTAGAACTGGTGCTTTGAATTCAGACTTTTAGGCTCCTAAACTGAAAATAAGTGTCTGCTTGTTAAAGCCATCCATTTGTGGTATTTGTATTACAGCAGCACTAGGAAACTAAGGCAAACATATCCTTCACTCTCAAAAGTTTCCACTTGTACATTTGTAATCCCTCTCTTCTCCCCTTCTCCACCCTTCCTCCTCCCACCCTGAGGCAACTACTAATCTGTTTCCTGTCATCGTAGATTGGTTTGTGTTTTCTAGATTACGTAAAATCAAATCATAACACATATTATTTTATCATTGTTCTTCTGTATAAAATATATTATTTTTCTTTGCTTCTTTTAATATTTTCTCACTGGTTTTAAACAAATTGATTAAGATGTGCATTGAAGTCATTTTCTTCATGTGTCTTGTGCTTGGTGTTCATTGAATTTAGATGTGTGGGTTTATAGTTTTCCACAAATATGGAAAATTTTTCTTCTTTAACTATTTTATTTTTGTTGTTTCCTGTCTTCCTTCTTTCCCTTCTCTATTGTGGACTATAAGAAACTACAAGAATAAGACATGTGGAATATGTATAGATAACTTGAAGTTCCAGAGCTTGCTGATGCTCTCTTCTGTTTTTGGATAGTTTCTGTTCTCATGTCTTGAAATCCACTAATCTTTTCTTCTGCAGTGTCTAAACAGCTGATCATCCTATCCATTTTATTTTTCATTTCATGACTCACTCACTCACTCTCACTGCTGTCATGTCAGATCTGACTCATAGTGACCCTTCCTTTGGTTTCCGAAGCAGTATCACTACGGAAGTAGATTGCCCAATCTTCCTTCCAAGGAATGCCTGCTAGGTTTGAACTGCTAGCCTTCTGGTTAGCAGTGAAATGCCTTAGGCACTTTGTCATTTTTTATTTCTGGAAGTTTGAATTGGGGCTTTATTTTATCCTTCATGTCTCAACATGTTCAGTCTTTTCTTCAGCTCTTGAGTACATGTGAAATGGTTATAATACCTTTATTAATGTTCTTGTCTACTGGTTCTATCACCTGTGTCAGTTTTGATTGATTGCTATGTTTCCTCATTGTGAGGTGGATTTTCTTGATTTCTGTATGTCTAGTATCAGTATTCTTGAAGGAGCTCTGGTGACACAGTGTCTAATGCGTTAGACTGCTGACCAGAAGATTGGCAATTCAAACGCACCAGCTGCTCCATGGAAGGGAAATGGGACAGTGTACTTCTGTAAATATTTACCATCTCAGAAACCCAATGGGGGTCGCTATGAGTCAGCATTGACTCAATGGCAGTGAGTTTGGTTTTGGTTTTATCAGTATTCTTGAGCTTTGCTCTAGGTTGTGACTAAATTACTTGCACCCAGAGATTGGCACCAGAGAATCCTTTAGTCCAGGGCTAATTTCTCCCTATTATTGAGGTGGTACCCTTCTGAGTACTCTACCTAATACCAAGGTTTTCCACTCTGGCTGTGCCATTATGAACTATTTCCATCCCTGTGTATTAGCTCTGGGGTTTGTTCCCTCTGCTTCTCATGGGTGGCTCTTTTCCAGGCCCGAGTACTTTCTTCGCACACTTGCACTGCTTAGCATGCAGAAGATGACTCAAAGAGGGCCCTCTACGATCTCCTGAGCTCACTGTCTGTGCAGCTGTCACCTATCTGGTCTTCTGCTCTACCAACTCTAGCTACCTTGGCCTCCTCAAACTCTGGACTCCTTCTGGCCAATTTATAAAGGCTACTGGTTTCCATTTGGGTTCCCTCTCCCTGAGCTGCTGCCTTGACACTTAACTTTAGGGAATCAGCTGGGGCAGTTGTAGAATTCACCCAATTTGTTTCTCTGCTTTCAGGGATTACTGTTTTATGCTGCACTATCTGGAAACCATTATTTTTTGTCTTTTGCTTTCTATTTAAAGCTGTTACAAGTAGGAAAGTAAATCCCAAACTTTCTTGTTTTGTCTTGGCTGGAAACAGAATCTCTGGGACAAGTGTATCTTGATTATGTAGGTGATGGTTCTGAAAAGTTGTGTTTGATAGATATTAAAGTTTTCAGGAACCTGTGCATGTTACCACTAGTTTGCCATATGGTATTGTCTTGCATGTTGCTATGATGCTGAAAGCTATGCCTCTGGTATTTCAAATACCAGTAAGGTCACCCATGGTGGACAGATTTCAGCAGAGCTTCCAGACTAAGATAGACTAGGAAAAAAGGCCTGGTGGTGATCTGCTTCCTAAAATTAGCCAGTAAACACCATATAGATCACAACAGAACATTTTCCAACTGACTGACTTTGGACACACATCATCAGGAGGGATCATTCACTAGAGGAGGTCATCATGTTCTGTGAAGTGCAGGGCCAATGAAAATGTGAGAGACCTTTAGTGAAATGGATTGACACAACAGCCAGGCAGTCACCTGCATGGACTTGAATATGCTGGTGATTGTGAGGATGATGCAGAGCAGGCAGTGTTTTACGCTGTTGTACATAAGGTTCTATGAGTTGGAATCAAATCAGTGGCAGCTAACAATACACCTTAATCAGGACATTGTTTCAGATCTTTAGGAGACTTTTCTTTGGGAACTATATTTTAAACAGTTGGCAGGTACTTTAGACAGAAGCTGAAGATAGAGAAGCCGATAAACCAAAAAAATCCAAACTCACTACCGTCAAGTTGATTCTGACTCATAGCGACCCCTGTTGGGTTTCCGAGGTGGTAAATTGTTACAAAAGTAGATTGCCCAGTCTTCCTTCCGTGGAGTGGCTGGTGGGTTTGAACTGCCAATCTTCTAGTTAGCAGTCAGATGCCTTAGGCGTTACACCAGAGCTCCTTAGAGAAGCCAATGTTGTTGTTGTTGTTATGTGCCGTCGAGTCGGCCCCGACTCATAGCGACCCCTCCTTGGGTTTCCGAGGCAGTATCACTACGGAAGTAGGATTGCCCAACCTTCCTTCCGAGGAGTGGCTGGTGGGTTTGAACTGCCAGCCTTCTGGTTAGTAGTCAAGTGCTTTAGCCACTGTGCTACCAGAGAAGCCAATAGGTGAAGGTTAATGCTTTCAGGGTACTTAGAAACCATATTCTTAAGCTGGAGGATGCTTGGTGAAAAGGGTGTGGATATTCTGTGAAATATTTTAAGGAAACTTGGATGATTATTGTTGCTTCTGTAGTAATTAGAGAGTAACCTATGAAAGGTATATACATTTATTAGCATATTCTAACTAATATTGTAAACATCAATTGTTAACCTGTTCTGACTACATTCAAAATATTCATCCAGCAGCCCTGACTCATAATTGACAACTATTTATTCTCTACATTTTAGCTGATAACTGATTAGCAACCACTCAACCCAAAGAAATGAAAATCATCCTTACCCAATTCCAATAGACCTACTCCAAGCTAACAATTTTTTTGTATCAGAAGGACCTTGATATTTAATGGAATCCTTTTTAAGTGAAGGGCGTTTTGAAATATAAGTGATCATTGCCTGTAATCTCTTACATAAACAAAGAATTTAATAAATAATGCCAGAATAATAAAGTTGTAGGGCCACACAAAGGTACTTTGTTATCAGAAACCATGACTGGGATAGAATCTCGCAAACTCCCCTTATTTACGCATGTTTCTCTGTTCTTAAACGTAAGGGAAAGGAGCACAGTACAAATAACTGTGATGGTCAGTTGTGGTAATACCACCTAAACCCACAAGATGGTGGTATTTCTACACAGAAAGGGAGATCACGTCCCCTTTCAGTCCTGGAAAGACTTCTGTCTTTCCAGATAGGAAGTTAAGTTTTTTGTCCTCATAAAAACGGGAAAAAGACAAGATGGCTGCAGTTGGTGTCTCCTCTGTATATACAAAACCACACTCACTGCCATCGAGTTGGATCCGACTTGTAGCGACCCCTCCTTGGGTTTTCAAGGCACCGTCACTACGGAAGTAGATTATCCAGGAATTCCCAGGAATTCCAAGCAGTGGCTGGTGGGTAAGGGATGTTATTCTGGCCTTCTCAGATTCTTGGCAGATCTTGGAGTGTATTTGTGGCTTTAAGCTGGAGGTACGCTGTTCAGAGACTCCAGAAATGACTTTTCTGGTTTTCAAATGGGCTGTTTGAGGTATTTGGGGACTTGGAGGCTCAATCATTTTTTGTCTTGTTCACTCCTTTTCTTGAAGGTGGTACTCATGGTATAGGCCCTGTTCCCAGGGAGTCACTATGCCTGGCTTCCCATCCTTTCCTTTGCCAGGCTACAGCAGGGGTCTGTGTATTCTGACTGTGGAGATGGAACATTCCTATATGCACCCATGTTTTTTAGTCAGGCCAGTTATTTTCAAGGGGTCATTCAAGCAGTTTCAGGCATGGAAGATTGACAGAATAAACTGCTACCGACTCATAGCTTCAAATTAAAAATTAAAATTCATATTAAAAATACGTGGCACAAGCAATCTGTTATCAGCTTTTGATGGTTCAAACCCATCTAGCAGTCCCATGGAAGAAAGGCCTGGTCTGCTTCTGTAGAGATTACAATCAAGAAAAACCTGTGGAACAGTTGTGCTTTGTAACATGTGGGGTCACCATGAGTCAGAATTGACTCAATGGCAATAGTTTGAGATATATATGTGTGTGTGTGTGTGTGTGTGTATGTATGTATATGTATATGTGTATATAAGGAGCTCTGGTAGTGTAGTGCCTAAGGAACTTGAGTGCTAACCAGAAGGCTGGCAGTTCAAACCCACCAGCCACTCCTCAGAAGGAAGATGGGGCAATCTACTTCTGTAGTGATACTGCCTCAGAAACCCAAGGAGGGGTCTCTATGAGTTGGGCCCAACTCGACGGCACATAACAACAACAACGTGTGTGTGTGTGTGTATACATATATATATATATGTATACACACACACACATATACACACACGCATGCATATATATACACATATACACAAACCAAACTCCTGCCTTCAAGTCGATTCTGACTCGTGGTGACCCCCACTTGGTTTCCAAGGCTGTAAATCTTTACAGAAGCAGACTGCCTCGTCTTTCTTCCATGGAATGGTTGGTGGATTTGAAATAGTGACCTTTTGATTAGCAGTCATATGCTTAACCACTACACCACCACAGTTCCTTTTCTTGTGCTGAGTATCTGCTAATTAAACAATTTTTGGTTTTTCTATTTCTCCTTTATCTAGTCTCCATTGCATTTTGATGTTCTAGGAGGCAGACTTGATGTAGGACTGAGAATGGCTTCCCTGAATATAACACAGTGTGTGATAGGAAGATGACTTTATAATGCCTCTGGTCATACCTGTGACCTCTAGACTGCCAGGGATGATAATGCATAGTTAACTGTCAGGCACTTATAGATCCTGTAAGTGTGCAGAATCGCTGAATTCTCTCTGCAAATCCCTGGGGTGAGTGTTAGAGACTGATCATCCTATAAACTGCATAATATAGTAGTGATTATAATATATAGCATGTACTGAGGACGTATTAGCTAAATGCTTTATTTCCCCTGGTGACATAAAATGAATGCCTGCTTCTGTCCCAGGGAGAGTCTTGGGGACTAAGGAAATACAATGGAGAGAAGGACAGACAGAGTCCTTTTCTGATGGAGCTTACGTTGCTAGTAGAAGTAAATACTAATCAAATTGTGTGCATGAGTGTGTATTTCTATGCTTTGATATATAACAAACTGTGATGAATGCCATGAATGAAAAAGTACAATGTGCTAAAATACAGGTGACACAGTGTTTCTATCAAACTTAATGTTTTGTTTTTTGTTTGTGTGCTTTTAGTTCAGGATTATATGCAGGTAAACATTAAGGCTCAGAAAAGTTTAGTTACCTGGCTTCTTAGTGGGGAGACTGAAATTTGAATTCATGAAAGTAGACTCTAGCCTATTGGTATTTTCTGTTTTTAGTCTCTAGTTCCATAGCAAAAGAAGCTTCTTTTAGCGGATAACTGATGCCTTGTTCAAGACCCATCCACTGATTGATTAGACCCTAAACTCAGAATTTTGTGGAGGTTTCAGAGGTGTATGGATCATTTTCTGAATCCACTAGCCTTTATTTCAGGGTGAGGCTTTCAACTTACTGGACTTAATTGTTGATTCGTCCCTCCTTTTTTCCTGATTTGCACTTGCTTTCCAACAAATTCCTTTTTCGTTTCTTTCTTTTCCACCTTGAATTTCCAGATTCCAGTTAAATATTGAGACTATCAAGCTGCTACAATAAGTACTTGAGAGAATTAGAAAAGAAGAGTGTAGGAAAGGCTCCTGCCTACTGGTATGTTCTGTTTAATAGGAAAGATTTACTTTTAAATGCATGCAACTTAAAACACACACACACATACAAATTCAAACCTAAACGTTTTATAATCAGAGCTAAAATGACTGAACTAAGCACTGTCGTTTTCCTCTTGGCCTCTTCCTCTATTGCATCTCTCTCCTATGGTTTCTTGGATCTTCTGATGTCCAGGATCCTAAGGCACTTGTTCCATCTCAGTTTTACTGAAGGCAGGGAAGATAAGCTCAGACACCTTCATTGGGAGCCATGTTTATGGTCATGACATTGTATTTTTTCCAGGAGCAGTGGAGGCACCTGGATTCTACTCAAAAGGAACACTACTGGGATCTCATGCTGGAGACCTACGGGAAAATGGTCTCAGGAGGTGAGGGTATGGTTTACCCAATGGAAGGAGAGGGAAGGACTAGGAAGCTCATAGGCGGTGTCTATGTTCTTTTAGATATACGTGTTCAACCTGAAGTTCTCAGGGTGAGGCACATAATTAATAAAAAAAATTGGGAACTGAGGTGAGTTGGAGGTAGCAGAGCTACAGTTAGAACTTCCTTGCATTGGATGCCTGGAGCTCTAGTGGGTGCATTACATACAGTAATTCCTTTAATCTCCAAACAGCCTATGAAGTAGATGATGGTAGTCTCATTTTAAAGATGATGAAAATGAGTATCAGATCAAGTTACTGGTTCTCTGTTACATCCCTAGTAAGTACTAAGTTAGGATGAAACTCAATGTAGCTAGCTTTGAGTGCCAATTCTTTTCCACTAAACCACACTCCCTCCACCAAACCTAGTGGGAGCCCCAGTCACGACCTTTGTCCTAGCCTCCCGTGTTGTCTGCAGGTCCTTCTGTCCATGTGCTCAGACTGTTCTTTTTCTTCCCTGGTAATCTTGTGAGTATTGGTTTTTGACATGCCCCACACATCCTTCTAAGAGGAGTTTCCTGAAGTGGTCTTTAGAGCATTCGGGTTTCCCTTCATGTTTGGTTAGGATGCTCCTTTGAAAGACACAGCATATACTCCCAATCCTCCCCACTCCTCAAACCCCACACACTTAACTTCTCTCTGTGCCAGGCATTTCCAATCCCAAACCTGACCTGGCTAATTCAGTGGAATATGGGAAGGAGCTGGAGGGACTCCACCTTCATTCCGGTGAGAAGATCCCAACTCCCCCCTGTATAGGTGAGTGATCTTCCATTGGTCCTGAGCCATTTCTGACCTCCCTTCATTAATCTGGGTATGGTGATAGAGGTAGTAGGCCTTCAGTTTAGTTTACATTCGTTGTAACTGGCCATAATTGGGTCACTTCAGTTGGAATACCAAGGTTGGGTCTCATCATCTCTACTCATGGGCTTGTTGACACATATTTAATGATGAAATAATGACCACACATCAGATCTGTTCTCTTCAGTGTTGTCTGTAAAACCGCTGTGATAGCTTTCTCTCAGTGAGAATTAAGATCAGTACAAGTTAAGCCAAATACAAATAGAATTCCATAAAAATAAAGATTATGTAACAGCCATTATTACCCTTCTTGCAAGAAGGTTCATAGTAACTAGACTCTTTTCTTATTGTGCTTATAATGAATAGTAATCAACTTACCCTGTTGTTGTTAGGTGCCATCAAGTTGTCTCTGACTTATAGTGACCCTATGCACAGCAGAACGAAACATTGCCCAGTCTTGTGCCAGCCTCATGATCTTTGCTATACCTGAGCCCATCGTTGCAGCCATTGTGTCTCTCCATCTCGTTGAGGGCCTTCCCCTTCTTCGTTGACCCTCCACTTTGCCAAGCATGATATCCTCCTCCAGGGTATGGTCCCTTCTGACAACATGACCAAAGTAGGTGAGATGAAGTCTGGCCATTCTCACTTCCAAGGAGCATTCTGGCTGCACTTCTTCGAGGACAGATTTATTAGTCCTTTTAGCAGACGATGGTACTCTTAGCATTCTTCTCCAACACCACAACTCAAAAGCATCAACTCTTCTTTGGTCTTCCTTATTCATTGTCCAGCTCTCACATGCATAAAAGGTGACTGAAAATACCATGGCTTGGGTTAGGTGCACCTTAGTCTTCAGGGAGACATCTTTGCTCTTCATCACTTGAAAGAGGTCTTTTGCAGCAGATTTGCCCAATGCAATACATCATCTGATGTCTTGACTGCTGCTTCCATTGGAGTTGATTGTAGAACCAAGTAATATGAAATCCTTGACAACTTCAATCTTTTCTCCTCTATCCATCGTGAAGTTGTTTATTGGACCAGTTGTGAGGACTTTTGTTTTCTTTATGATGAGGTGTAATCCATTCTGCAGACTATAGTCTTTAATCTTCATCAGTAAGTGCTTCAAGTCATCCTCACTTTCAGCAAGCAAAGTTGTGTCATCTATGTGTTGCAGGTTGTTAATGAGTCTTCCTCCAATCCTGATGCCATGTTCTTCTTCATATCATCCAGCTGCCTGGATTATTTGCTCAGCGTACAAGTTGAATAAGTATGATGAAAGGATACAACTTTGATGCACTCCTTTCTTGATTTTGAACCATGCAGTATCCCCTTGTTCTGTTGGAATGACAGCCTTGTGGTCTATTTCCAGGTTCCTCATAAGTACAATCAAGTGTTCTGGGATTCCCATTCTTCTCAGTGTTATCCATAATTTGTTATGATCCACACAATCGAATGCTTCTGCGTAGTCAATAAAACATAAGCGAACATCTTTCTGGAATTCTTTGCTTTCAGCTAAGATCCATCTGACATCAGCAGTGGTATCCCTCGTTCCACATCCTCTTTTGAATCCAGCTTGCATTTCTGGAAGCTCCCTGTCAATATACTGCTGCAACCGTTTTTGAATTATTTTCAGTAAGATTTTACTTGCATGTGATATTAATGATATTTTTAGATAATTTCCACATTTTGTGGGATCACCTTTATTTGGAATAGGTACAAATATGGATCTCTTCCAGTCATTTGGCCAGGTAGCTGTCTTCCAAATCTCTTGGCATAACCAAGTGAGTGCCTCCAGCAGGGCATCCATTTCTTGAAACATCTCAATGGATATTCTGTCAATTCCTGGAGCTTTGTTCTTCGCCAGTTCCTTCAGTGCAACTTTGACTTCTTCCTTCACTACCATTGGTTCTTTGTCAATTGCCACCTCCTGAAATGGATGAACAATGACCAATTCTTTTTGATACAGTGACTCTTTGTGTTCCTTCCATCTTCTTTTGATGCTTCCTGCATCATTTAATATTTTGGCCATAGAATCTTTCAATTTTGCAACTTGAGACTTCAATTTTGTCCTCAGTTTTTTCAGCTTGAGAAATGCTTAGCATGTTCTTCCATTTTGGTTTTCTAACTCCAGGTCTTTGCTTTCATTATAGTAATTGACTTTGTCTTGTTGAGCTGCTCTTTGAAATCTTCTGTTCAGCTCTTTTATCTTGTCAGTTCTCCCATTTGCTTTAGCTACTCTCTGCTTGAGGGCAAGTTTCAGAGTCTCTTCTGACATCCATTTTGGTCCTTTCTTCCTTTCTTGTGTTTTTAATGACCTTTTGCTTTCTTCATGGATGATGTTCTTGATGTCATCCCACAATTCCTCTCATTTTCAGTAATTGGTGTTCAGTGCATCAAATCTATTCTTTAGATGGTCTCTAAATTCAGGAGGGATAACATCAAGGTCATATTTTGGCTCTTGTGAACTTGTTTTAATTGTCTTCAACTTTGACTTGAATATGCATATGAGCAGTTGTTAGTCTGTTCCACAGTCAACTCCTGGCCTTGTCTTGGCCGAAGATACTGAACTTCTCCATCACCTCTTGCCACAGATGTAGTCAGTCTGATTCCTGTGTATAGGCTTTAATATAGAGCCACACCCAAGTGAAAAGCAGCCTCCAAGCCTCAGGCCCACCTACCTTAGGCCCCGGACTCAATATAGAGCCTCCCCCAAGCGAAAAGCAGCCTCCAAGCCACGGGCCCCAATTCATCCTACGCAAAGTGAAACAAAACAAACCAATAGAAGAAATTACTTTGTCTGATTTCTATGTGCCTTTCATTAAACAATAGCAACAAAAAAGTCATATAAATCATGCATTTTAGGAACAGGTAAGAAGAAACCTGAACTTATTTTGTTCAAAAATATCAGTCACCCTTTGCCTTCTACACAATTTCTAAAACATTGCAGTTATGAACAACCTAACAGCCAGCCATAATGTATTGGCTAGTAACCATAAGGTTGGATGTTCATGTTTATCCAGAGGCATCTCAGAAGTAAGGCCTGGTGATCAACTTTGAAAAATCAGCCATTGAAAATCCTAGGGAGCCAGCACTAATAGCAAAGTTTAACACGACAGAAAGTAACAAATGCTGGTATAGATATGGAGAGATTGGGACTCTCATCTACTGCTGGTGGGACTGTCAAATGATAAAACCACTGTGGAAAGCAGTATGGCAATTCCTTAAAAAGTTGGAATTAGAAATACCATTTGAACCAACCATTCCATTATTAGGTATATGTCCTAAAGAAGTGAGAGCCAGGACAGGAACAGATAAATATACACACCATGTTCATTGCAGCACTTTTTATAATAGCCAAAAGAGAAACAACCTAGGTATCCATCAACTGAAGAATGGATAACCAAACTATGGTACATACACATAATGGAACCTTATGGAACCCTAAAGAATAACAAAGAATTTGCAAAACACGGCACAACGTGGATGAACTTGGAGGACATTATGCTGAGTGAAATAAGTCAATCACAGAAGGACAAATATTGCATTAGTTCATTATTGTAAAAAGTCAAGGAAAGATTTATATATGGAAGGAAATTTTCTTTGTTGGTTACCAGGGGTGGGAGGGGAGGGGAGGGAACACTGTTAGATAGGTAGAGACAAGTATTGATTTGAGTGAAGAGAAGGGCAGTGTGCCAAATGTGAGTGATCAACATGGTGGGATTGAGGAAGAGGAAGAAATAGGTGCATGGGAGGTTCAGACAACAAAGATGAACCTTTTTGCACATACAGTACTGCATTGTCAGTGAAGCCAAACATGAATATATGGGTGGATAGATGGGTGGACAGGCTGAACTATTAGGTATGTCTGTGCAGGGGGGAGTGTGCCCAAGACCACGTATAGGATTTGCAGACAGTGTTTCTACAAGTGTATTGGTATGTTCTGTAAGGATTCCCAGGTATATAGAGGTATATAGTAGAGCTGACAAGGGACAAGATTGTAGTCACTTCTTGGGCACAGTCAGCTACCCAGAGGGAGTGAGTAGTTGAACCTGTGGGCTCAGGACTATATTTGCAAAGGACAGCAAGCTCAATTGGCATAATACACTACACAAAACATCGTTCCACCTCCTACTTTGGCAAGTAGCGACTGGGATCTTAAATGCTTGCAAGCAGCCATCTAGATGGAATGATAGGTTTCTCCTTATACATAGCCAAGAAGAGTGAAGAAAAGCAAAGATGCATGGAAACTATTAGTCCAAGTTACTGGTACACCATGCAATCCTCAGCCTATATGACTATGAGACCAGAACAACTAGATGGTGCCCGGCTACCATTGTCAACCACTTGGATGGGGATCTATGTAGGAGATCCTGGGTAGAGTGGGAGAACAATGTGGAACAAAACTCAAAATTATTTAAAAAAAAAAAAAAGGACCAGGTTT
>NW_006921786.1:3905267-3915630 GCF_000298275.1 Orycteropus afer afer | reverse complement strand
AAAAAAAAAAAAAATCCTAGGGAGCACAGTTCTACTCTGGGACTCATAAAGATACCATGAGTCTGAACCAACTCAATGGCCACTGGCACTGGTACAGAAATATACCACCCACAAACATATACATTTTTACATATACTAACAATCCTAGATCCCTGGAACAGGAAAAGAACCAAGATGGAAATTGTATGATAAGCCATTCTTCTCCCCAGTGGGATCTTATGAACAGTTTTCCTTTGCATACACAGGGGACCAAGTATCAACTGAGTCATGATTTTAATTTTAAGCAATATATTTATCATTATAGTATTTCATAAGGTTTCCTTTGGAGTAGTATTTTTCAAACTGTATTTTATGACCCAGATTGTGATCATTTTATTGGGCTTCAGCCAGTATTTTTTAAAAAAGAAAGCACAAAATAGAAAATATCCAAATTCCTCATGTGTAGTAGGGGTAGGTAGTAGATGGTGTTTCAGGAAATTATTTAAAATATATCTGGGTGTGTGCATACTGTATTTTAATACAAATGTATTTTTGTTTTATTGTAAAAAATACATATCATTTTCCATTTAGTGTTTTTTTGTGTGTACAATTTAATGGCATCATTACATTAATTCTGTTCTGCAGTTTTTCCAATGTCTATTGCTATTTTTTTTTATCACAATAAACAGAAACTCAGTGCTTACTAAACAGTGACTACTTCTTCCCCTCTTCCTCTTGCCCCTTGTTGTTGTTGTTATGTGCCGTTGAGTTGGCCCTGACTCATAGCAAACCTTCCTTGGTTTTCCAGGGCAGTATCACTACAGAAGTAGATTGCCCAACCTTCCTTCTGAGGAGTGGCTGGTGGGTTTGAACCTCCAGCCTTCTGGTTAGCAGTCAAGTGCCTTAGGCACTATGCTACCAGAGCTCTTGCCCCTGATAAACTTTGATCTCTATACATTTGCCTGTCCTAGATATTTCATTAGTGAAATCATGCAATAGTTTTTCTTTTGTGATTGACTTTGAGCATAAGTTTTCAAGGTCCATCCATGTTGTATCACCTCATTTTTTTTTAATGGCTGAATAATATTCTGTTGTGTATATGTACTACATTTAGTTTATCTCTTCATCTGTTAATGACTATTTTATTGTTTCCACCTTTTGGCTATTGTGAACAGTGCTGCAATGAACATTGGTGTACATGTGTCTTTCTGTGTCAGCAGTCAAAAAGTTTGAAAATACTACTTTAAAGGTCATTACAGTGGGATTTTTATCTGTGATATATAGCTGACTATACCCCCACTCATTCAGGTCCCCCCACCCTATTTCACTTGATGATGTGATCCCATTAGATCCTGTGTTGATCCAGACTCTGAAGAGTAGAAGATTGGCCTGTCTGGATAGACAAAGACAAGTCAGTGTAGGTTCTTAAGTGAAAAGATTGATGGAGAGAGGTTTAGGAAGATTAGGGTGGCAGCATATACAGGATGGACTAGAAAGGAAATGCTTAGAGGAGAGGACTGTGTGGATCGTTGGTACAGGAATACACAGTTGCAGGAACAAGATCCCAGATGAATGTAGAAGCAGCAGGAACAACATGGGAAAGGACCTTTTTGAAAGATATAATAATTAGCCTGTCTTCCAGGTCTGGTCTAGCACCAAGGGTAGAAATCATAGGAGAGAGTATATGTGCTGTTTTGATTGGCCATATGGAAAAAAAGCTCATAGAGCAGGCCAGCAGAGAAGTGAGTCTCAAAGGCTAAAATCCTTATAGATGTTTTCTTTCTTCATATAGAACTGTATATACAATATGATATTTCTGTAGGGGAAAAGGCATGTACATTTAGATTAAAAAAAGGACTAGAGGTGAATGTTTGCTGATGGTTATTATCTCTGGGTAGTATGATTGAGATTGATTTTTGTTTTGTGTATTTTTCTGGATTTTCAAAAATTATTTAGTGATGCTTCTCTTTTATATATAATTAGATAAAAATCAATCCTTTTTTAACATTAGTGCTCTCATAATATAACTAGGTTGTTTTGGACCTTAAGAAATCCGTGCTGCTTATTATAGTGGGGTTGAAAAAGAAATTGTCCTCAACTCCATAGCTGACCTACTTATCCTTGAACACAGGACAACCAAAATGTAATGCCAGACCTTCAGACTGGATGATATGTTTTTCCCTTGCTCAGATGCCCTCTTGGTAGACAGTATTGATGTTTTATGATGCTCTTTACATTGATATATGAGTTAAAAAAAACAAGGCATAACATTTACTAAATTGTTTCAAATCTTCTTTCTTCTTTCAGGAGATAGACAAGAGAATGACAAAGATAACCTAAACTTGGAAACTTACAGGGTCCAGGAACCTCCAGATACCCTCTGTCCCAACTCAGAAGAGGCCCCTCCTCAGGCTTCCTTGAGTGGCTTCTTCAGTAAGGATGAGCCCAGATGTTTTGGAGAAGGAGAGCATCTCCCTGATGTGCAGGGAAACCTCGAGAGTGAAGGAAGAGGGGACCAACTTGCTCCTCAGGAAAGGAGTTCTGGGAAACAGCTAGGCCAACATTTGCTTAACCCTCACCCAGGAGACTTGTCCATGCTGTCGCTTGAAGGGAAGCGAGAGGCCCCTCAGAAAGGCCAGCTGAGGCCCCCCATGGCCCAGAAGCTCCCTACCTGCAGGGAGTGTGGGAAAACCTTTTACAGGAATTCTCAGCTTGTGTTTCACCAGAGAACTCATACTGGAGAGACGTACTTTCAGTGCCCTATCTGCAAGAAAGCCTTTTTGCGGAGTTCAGACTTTGTGAAGCATCAGAGAATCCACACAGGAGAGAAGCCTTGCAAATGTGATTACTGTGGGAAAGGCTTCAGTGACTTCTCTGGTTTGCGCCACCATGAGAAAATCCACACAGGAGAGAAACCCTATAAATGTCCCATCTGTGAGAAAAGTTTCATTGATAGGTCAAACTTTATTAGACATCAGAGGGTCCACACGGGAGAGAAACCATATAAATGTTCCCGCTGTGGGAAAAGTTTCAGCTGGAGCTCAAGCCTTGATAAACATCAAAGATCCCACTTGGGGAAGAAGTCTTTTCAATAGCCAGACTCCTTGAGCCCATTTCTCTCTCTGAGTCCAATGAAGAATCCTTAGCTTTTGGAATCATCCACAGGAATTGCATCTCTTGTATCTCTGGTCTATTTTCATGGATTGGAGAAGGAGAACCTGCGATGGTTTTGAACTTGGAGGATAGATTGGGCTCCTGAATTGGATTTCATGCCAGCTTGATTTCATACTTCTGACTCAGGAGAAAAAATTGTCTTCATCTTTCAGCTCATCACTGTGCTCAGAGTCTTCTGCTGGACTCTTGGGGAAAAAAAGTAATATTTAGAGATTGAGCTTTAGAAGTGTCATCTGGGAAGAGTTTAACAGAGCAGCTGTAATGGGAAGAACTTTAGATCAGCCCTTTTGAACTGGGATTCCAGATTCCAGATTCTTGATTCAGAAGGGCAAGCAGACACAGAGGACTAGCAAGCGCATGTGTGTTCTTTGACATCTGAGTGAAAAAATGAACTTGAAATGTCCATTGATTTAAATACGTTTTGTAGAGTCACTCCCTATCTCATTTGTGTGTGAAATACTCTCTGTTCACTGTCATTTAAAATGTGTTTTCTCACAGATGATCCCGAATGGTAGTTGAACTCCTGGATGACCCCATGCAGACCTATCAAGTTCAGAATAGAGCACGGTACAGTGATACCATAGGCTAACCTACAGACCAGTTTGTGAGAACTTAGCCAGTGCTAGACACCGCTTTCTTTATCTTAGGTCTGTTTGTTTTTGGTACCCACTTGCTGGTGCCCCTAAGATGCCCCTCCTTTCCCTGACATCCCACTTAACTGATCATTTTTGCCAAAGTGTCTGCACTTTAAAATTCCCTTTATTACCTCATTTTGTCTGTAGGTGTTAGGAAGACATCATTTGGGTTGATCTTATAGTACTGCCTAGAGATTTATTAACACACAACCTGTTTAGGTGATGTTGTCTTCCAAATATACATGCTGGAAAGTGTCCTCTTACTCATAATAGTGAGACTTACACCTTCTTTTCATGCGTTCCTCTTCATGCAGTGATATATTGTACTGTTTTGGTGAGGATCTGGAAGGAAGATGCTAATGAGGAAGACAGCTGTCTTCCTGAAAACAGATTAAGTTATAGGCAGGAACATGTAAGATGTTGACAAACAATGGGAAGTGAATTACTGATTAGTGGGAGAAGAGTGAAACTCTATTTGGAATCCCTCAGTTACAGCAGGAATTAAACTCCCTTATAGTATGAAGATACGAAAGAACACCCCACTTAGGGCGGTGTAGGAACCCCCTGGCTGAAATCAGGAAAAATACAGAAGAGTTGGCATTGGATTTTGTATTTGCATAGCAAACATGTAGGATGGTGGGATTTGATACTTTAAATCAGGGTTTCTGAAAGTATGGTTCCCAGACCAGCGGCATCTGCAATTTGTTAGACTTTCTGAACCAGAGAGTTAGTGAATCAGAAATTCTTAGTTGTGGGGCCCAGTTGTCTTGGTTTTAACAAGCTCTCCATGGGACTCTCATACTTGCTCAAGTTTCAAAACCCTCCTCTAAACAGTAATTGATTGAAAAATAAGTGAGCTCTGTTGGCATAGTGCTTAAGGCATCTGACTGCTAACCAGAATGCTGGTGGTTCAAACCACCAGCTGCTCCACAGAAGGAATATGGGGCAATCTGTTTCCATAAAGATTTACTGCCTCAGAAACCCAACGGGGGTCACTATGGGTTGGAATTGATTACAGTGAGTTTGGTTTTTGGTTTGAGTTCTGAGAAATGTTTTAAGGAAGGAATGGATTGATTGGTCTAATCATTTCAAGAAATGGTACTTACCATACCCTGTACTTGCAGCTTTACATTGTATACCAGCACATTGACAACAAGGAGAATTCTTGCAGTCTTGAAACCTGCCAAACTTATTTGACTACTAGACTTTCCTGGAGCTCTGGTAGTGTAGTGCTTAAGACACTTGACTGCTAACCTGAAGTCTGGTGGTTCAAAATCACCAGCCACTCCTCGGAAGGAAGGTTGGGCAATCTACTTCCGTAGTGATACTGCCTCAGAAATTCAAGGAGGGGTTGCTATGAATTGGGGCTGACCCAATGACACATAACAACAACAACAGGCCCTTTCCTTTGGAACATATTAATTTTCCCATGGTACCAGTGGTTTATGGAATACACTTTGGGAAATGCTGATCCAGATTTGTTGTCTGTGTCCAAGGGGCTCGGAGCCACTCATACTATGGACAGAGTTTGGTTTATTTTCCAATAAATTGATCTAAAAAGAAGGATGTGACCCTTTGTTCTGTTAGAGGCTGGTAAGAGATTTGGTGAGTACCAGAACTAAGCTAAATAATGGTGACCCCCACCACGACTACCACCTGAGTGTTTATAGTAAGGAGCACAACTTTGTGAATATACTCAATACCACTGAATCGTATACTTAAAACAGATGGACTTTATTGTATGTGGGAGGAAAAAAAATTCTATCCCTCTTCCTTACTAGAGCTTTTATTCACTGTGATTCCAGGCTATTGTTTTTTAAGGCTGCTGTAGAGCTGGGTATGGGAAATGGGAATAGAGCAAGTTAAAAGGCCTCAAAACTTACTCTTTTACTCTTTTTTTTTTTTCCCCAGTAATTTTCCTTGAAAAAATGCTCTCTGTATTACCCTAAGTCTTTGGTTAATTTCCAGAGTTCTGAAGAAATTGATTCATTGCTCTCATTGTTTTACTGAGGAGAATTTTTGGTAGTCCTTAATCTACCATTTTTGCTCACATCCTAATGGGATAGAATCTTTGAGAAAAAGAGCTCATGGTGGACAGGTATGGTTTTTTGGAAAAAATTTTAAATTATTTTAGTGTAGTGAATTGCTTAACATGGCTCCTCTAAATACAGTTCTCCAATTTCTTATGTATTGTAAATCCTAGCCTCTATGCCTGTGGTTATGGTCCCATTTTGGGGTGCATTGTTGTGTTGATGAGGCAGGATTAGGGTAGGATGTATCTTGAGTTCTGCCTTGCTGGAGGTTGTGACTCAAGTCATATATGTGGGAAAAAAAAAATATATATATATATATATATATATGAGTTGAGCATATATATGAATGCTCTGCAAAGTTTGCTCTCTCTTCTGGATCCTACATCTGGCTCATTTTTAAGAATTTGAATTGTTTCACATTTTCCTTTCATTCTATCAGGATCCATCTTTTGTGGCTCTCATCAGAATGGTACACAGTATAGCCGGCCACCATCTAGTTCTGGTGACAGAGGAGATAAGGCCTATCAATAGGGATTTTCCTGATTAATTTTTGGAAGTAGATCCCCAGATCTTTCGTCCTAGTCTGTTTTAGTCTGCAAGCTCCGTTGAAACCTGTCCAATATGGGAGACCAGGCAAACCACCACAGTACACAAACTGACAGATAATGTTGGGACACACAGTGTTGTTGTTATGTGCCATCAAGTCGGACCTGACTCATAGCGACCCCTCCTTGGGTTTCTGAGGCAGTATCACTATGGAAGCAGATTGCCCCATCTTCCTTCCGAGGAGTGGCTGGTGGGTTTGAACCGCCAGCCTTCTGCTTAGCAGTCAAGTGCCTTAGGAACTGTGCTACCAGACCTCCTGATCTACCTAGTCTGTTTTAGTCTGCAAGCTCCGTTGAAACCTGTCCAATATGGGTGACCAGGCAAGCCACCACAGCACACAAACTGACAGATGCTGTTGGGACACACAATAGGAGCTCAATAAATGTCTGTTTGAAGCACTGAATGAACTACCAAGCGTCAGTGAATGAATAGGGCTTCTCTAGAGTACAGGACTAATCACAGGGCCTGAACCAATTGGACGCGTAGGGCGGGGACCCGGGGCGTGGTGAGCGGCTCGGGAGGCCAATCCGAATCTTGGTCTACATTCCAGGCAGCCCCGCCCCGCCTCGGCCGCCTGTCTGGAGTGCGCTCGTAGTCACCGCGACTCCCGGAAGTGCGCCAGGAGCGGCTCTGCGGGCCGAGGTGAGCTAACTTGCTGGCTGCGGCGATTGCAAAACAGGCCTGCTGATGCCCGCGTCTGAGTCTGCTGCTCTGCAGGAGCTGCGTCTAGGCTTGTGCGCCCTTTTGCCGGGAGGAATGCCGGAGGCTCTTGCGCGCGCAGGGCCTTCGCGAGTGTGGGCGGTGGGGTGAGGAGGGCGGGGTGGCGATACTGTGAGTGGACGCTCCCGCCGAAGCACGGTCTGCGATTCTGAACCCGTGGTCCGGTCTGGGAGTCTTCGGCCCGTTGTCTGCTGTGAACGAAAACGGGCTCCTTTCTTCTGTTTTCCCGTAGAGGCTTTACATGAGCTTCGGGAAGAGGGAACCCGGATGGGGTGACGCCGGTAGTGGTTCTCATCAGTCTGCTGTTTGTGTTTGCGGGCGGAGGGTGCGGAGTGCACTGGACAGCATTGACCTGTGCGGTGCTGGACCTGAGCAGCTTGTGCTCCTGGGCACTAAGTGCTAGTAGCTCCCTGAGCTGTTTGTTATAACCCCCAAAACGCCCCCACAAATGTCCAAACGTTGGCAACTCTCTTCAAACCACAGGCTTTGAATCTGGCTACCAACAATAAGGTTAAGAGTTTCCTGAGATGTAAACTTTAATACTTAATACAGGTATGTATTAATATATCCTGTATTAATATTTTAATACAGGATGGTAATGAGGATTAGACACAACATGAACAGAGCCTAATATGGGGCTAATATATAGTTTGTTGTTGTGTGCCGTCGAGTGGGACCCGACTCATAGCGACCCCTCCTTGGGTTTCTGAGGCATTATCACTATGCAAGTAGATTGCCCAACTTTCCTTCCCAAGAGTTTGAACCGCCAGCCTTCTGGTTAGCAGTCAAGTGCCTTAGGCACTGTTACCAGAGCTAAAAAAAAATTACATGTATGTATACACACATACGTATGTATACATTTTAAACTTTATTCTATAATTTGTTATAACTCTTGTAACAAATACACCTGTTAGATAAACTTAGTTTTTTTGGCAACAAAAACATCTTCATAAAGTCATTGATATGTGAAGCCATTAACCTACTCTAATATAATTTAATTTTGCATAATTGAGATTTTCTTTCGTATTGTTATATAGGAGTATAATAATTACCAAAATCAGACTTAAATAATTTATAAGATTAATAGTTTTCCCTAAATGTCATGTTTATGTGTGTGTATGTGTGTATGCCTAGTTCCCAGTTGAACTGCTATCTTAATTCAGGAAGCATATAAATTTGGATAAGTTTGCAGATCTGGCCCTTGCTGTCTGTCTGAAATCTTCCTGTTTATTTGTTGAACTCAGGAGACAGATTTAGATGGTTAAGGATACTTGTACATTTGTTCATTCTTTACCAGATATTTAAAGCTGTATGTTTACCTTTAAGGAATACTTTAGCTGTATCCCACAAATTTTGATATGCTGTATTTCTTTTTTGATTATGGATTATTTAAGTGTTAATAATTTCTATATATTGGTTTATAATATTATTGAATTATAGCTTAATTCCAGTGAGGTCAGAGAATATATGCTGTAAGATTCTAGTCTTTTGAAATTTGTTGTGCATGTGATCTATGTTGGTGAATGGTTCATACACACTTAAATGTGTATTCTACACTTGCTAGGTCTAGTATTTGTAAATTTTAGTAAGACCAAATCACTTAATGGTGCTATTTAGATTTTCTGTTTCCTAACTGATGTTTTCTTTTGTTGTGTTTGTCTACTTGTTCTATCAGTTACTGGGAGAAACAAAACAAACTCACAGCTGCAAAGTCCAGTTGACTCTTAGCAACCCCTCCTTGGGTTTCCAAGGCAGTATCTCTATGGAAGTAGATTGCCCAGTCTTCCTTCCAAGGACTGGCTGGTGGGTTTGAAAACCACTAGCCTTCTGCTAAGCAGTCAAATACCTTAGACACTATACCACCAGAGTTACTGAGAGAATGGTGTTAAAATTTCCAGCTATGGTTGAGGATTTCTTTCTTTAGACTAGGTGCATTCATATAAGGTTGGCGGTTCAAACCCACCAGCCACTCCTCAAAAGGAAGGTTGAGCAGTCTACTTCCGCAGTGATACTGCCTCGACAACCCAAAGAGGGGTCGCTATGAGTCAGGTCCGACTCGACGGCACATAACAACAACAACATGTATTCTTTTCTTTGTTATATATTCTTAATTAACCCATTTCTTGTAATGAATGCTTCTGTTTATTTCTCTCCTTGTCATGAAGTCTACTTTGTCAGATACTAACAGCCATGCCATGTTTCTTAGGCTTGCTATTTGCACAGAATACTTTTTCCATCCTTTTATTTTCAACCTTTCTGTGTCTTTATATTTAAAATACATCTCCTGTTGTGTGGTTGGGTCTTGCTTTTTAAAATCTGAATCTCTGCTTTGTAATTAAGAGTTTTAGTCCATTTACACTTAATATACTTATTGATATGTTGGATTTTAGTCTACCATCTTGATTTGCCTTTGATCTTCCTGTTTTTTGTTTTTTTCTTGCCCCTTTGTGTTATTAAGGTTTTTTTTTTTTTTTAAGGAAAAATCCCTTTAATGGCTTTTTAGTTGTACTTCATTGGTTTGAACCCACAGGCTGCTGCTCTCTGCAGGAGAAAGATGAGGCAGTCTGCTTCCAGAAAGATTTAAAGCCTTGAAAAACCTGTTGGGGAGTTCTACCCTGTCCTATAGGGTTACAGTAAGTTGGAATTGACTCATTGGCAGTGAATTTGATTTATTTTTCTGTGTATAATATTTTTAGAGCTAACAGTGTGCATTTTTAACTTAGCAAAGTCTGCTTTAATATTGCACCACTTTGTACTTCACAGTTCACATTTCTTATTTCCCACCTCATTACATACCTTAACACTACTCATTTTCCACCTGGCACCTCTCACCTCCTGCTTCCTACTTCCTGCTTCCTCCTTTGAAGTTCACAAATAACCTAACAATGGATTGAATCCATTCACTCTCCCCACTCCTTTGCTGTTATTTTTATATCTGTTACCTCTTACGTGTATTACATTATTATATGGTCATTATTTTTGCTGTAAACAGTTCATTGCCTTTTAAAGAACATATAAGAAGAAGTACAGAACTTTGTACCTATTCGTTTATTTTTTCCTTTGCTCTTTATTCCTTTCTGTAGATCTGAGTTTCCTTTCAACAGGAAGAACACCATTTAGCATTTCTTAAAGGGCAAGTCTATTGTGACAAATTCTGCACTGCAAGCTTGTTTATTTGAAAAACATCTTTTTGTTAATTCTTGTTTTTTTTTTTTT
>NW_006921786.1:3880733-3897732 GCF_000298275.1 Orycteropus afer afer | reverse complement strand
TCTTCTGTGTCTGTGTTAATTGGTTTCCCTTTTCTTTGTTGAAGAGGGTCTGTGCAATCCTTCTGCCTAGTCCGCCATCTTGCCCCGCCTCTAATTCTTGTTTTTTAAAAAATTTTTTTTTTTTGCTGAATGTAGAATTCTGGATCAATAGGTTTTTTCCTTAGAATTTGCATTAGTTTTTTTTTTTTTTACAGTTTCTATTTCTTTGCAATGAGTCCCTATTTCTTCTCTTGTTGAGATGATATTTTTCTTCAAATCCTTGGGCTGTCTCAGGATTGGTTTCTCTTGATTGCTTTCTTACTTGACTTTGGGTCACATTTCCTGTTTTCTTTACATGTCTAGACCTTTTGGATTACATGCTGGATATTTTGAGTGATAGATACATTGTGGGTGCTAAGGATTCTGTTATATTCATCTAAAGAGAGTTGATTTTTGTTCTGGCAGGCAATTCCGTTATTGACCAGTCATCTTCAACTTGTGCAGGCTTGTTTTTGTGCTTCATTGTGACAGATCTTTGGAAAGCCTGGTGTATTTCCCAATTCCTTTGAACTTGATGAGACCTACAGCTAGACTGATTCCCCCCAAGGATCTTGTTGGGTTTGACTTTAGGCTTTGGTAGGGCAGGTTTAGAGTAGGACTTACTCTAGGGGGTCATCTTTACTCCCAAAATGTGATCTTTCTAGTTTCTCAGAGTGCGCTGGATGTTAATGAGATCTCTACGTTGTGGATGGGCAGAAACTCTGATGCCTGGCACCACAGATTGATCTTTTGTATCTCTCTTTTGTT
This sequence comes from Orycteropus afer afer, assembly GCF_000298275.1. Lineage (NCBI taxonomy): Eukaryota > Metazoa > Chordata > Mammalia > Tubulidentata > Orycteropodidae > Orycteropus > Orycteropus afer. The sequence goes on along the minus strand of NW_006921786.1, from coordinate 3,896,946 downwards.
CTTAACCCCATAGCAACTGCTCTTTGATAAATTTTGCATAGTTTTACCCTGCTCATATACAGTCTACTCCTTGGCCAAGGACCCATGGGGAAACCCCACACAGTCTTCAAACCCCACCCTGTAGTTTCCTCCAGTGTCCCATCCTTCATATTCCAGCCACTTCAGCAGCTTTGGAGTCTGATCTCTGCCTCCTTAATCTAGTATGACCACTGTGCTCTGCTTGAGCTCTGGCTTCCTACAGCGTGGTTGGAAAATTTTCCCCAAGCAGACAGCTAGGATGGTCGTTAGGCTCATCTCATGTTTCCATTCTGTAGGGATTGCGTTCTCCCGTCTATTATCCAGTGCCTGAAAACAGTTGCCTCGTATATTTTCTAGCTAATTACAGTGGGTAAGCTAGTCTATAATACCAGTTATTCTGCTATGGCCAGAAACTGAATTCCCCAGCAAATATTTGATGGGCACTTTGTATATGTCACACTAGCATACTGGGTGCTGCATGAATATATGAATGAAATATGTGGATTTCATTTTAAACCAAAAATACATTTACTGAGGTCCATAAGAGAAACATGTAATGGTTGGATGAATCCTTTTTATCTCTCTAAAAGAAAAGCTTGAGAAAGCTTCCTTTCTTATTTTTTTTAGTTTCCAAATGACTTTCTGATTTAGAATGAATTGGTTGGGTAAATTAATAGATGTGAGGACATTGCTTCTTACACCTCAAGGGAAAAGCAGCTATTAAGAGCTAGAGTATTACCCTGATCTCTAATTAAGCCATATACACTCAAGTGACTCCTTAAAATATCATGAGCAGGCATATATTTTTTTGAGTGTCATAGTTAGTGTTATGGATGATCTGATATTTATATCAGAGTCAGCTTCTTCATAGCGTTTTCTAAAATTTTAGTTTGGGTGAAATTTATGGAGCCAATTAGTTTTCCATTCAATAATTTATATGCATTTTTTTTTGTAACATTAGTTAAAATTCCCTCAACATAGCAGCACTTTCTCCACTTCCTCACTGGGTTCCAGTTTTGCGTTCATCCTTCTTTTCTGCCCATTCCTGTCCTTTCAAGTTTTGTTTATGGGCAAATGCTGCCCTTTTGGTCTCATATGGTTGATTATTCTGAGGACTAGTTTCCTCAAAAGTGTTGTTGTTTACTTTATGGGCCTGTCTGTTTGGCTGCAAGGTGATCCATGGGGTTGAGTTTGGTTCCAGGCCTGAAGGGTAAATAAAGGCCACAGTCTTGGGCTCACACCAGTCTTCAACAGACCCGTCAGTCTGTTCTTTTTAATGATTTTGAATTTCATTCTACATTTTTCTCCATGACTTTCTGTCATCCTGATGGAGCAGTTAGTAGTGGTAGCCAGGTACCATGTAGTTTTTCTGGTCTCAGGGTAGTGGAGGCTATGGTTCATGTGGTCCATTAGGCCTTTGGATTAATTGTTTCTTTGAGTCTTTGGTTTTTTTCACTCTTATTTCCTCCAGACCGAAAGAGACCATTTTAGATAACCACTTGCTAACTTTGAAGATCCCAGTCACCGAGGTAGGATGTAGAATATTGTCTTTGTGGTCTGTGTTATAGCAATTGACTTAGCTCTACCCTCTGAGACTGTGGTCCTGAGCCCTCAGGCCAGTGACTCATTCCCACATGGTATTTACTTATGGCTAAGAGGTTTTCATCATTTTACTCCCTGTATGCTGTACTATAAGGAGCTCTGGTGGCACAGTGTCTAAGGCATTTGACTGCTACCCAGGATGTTGGCAGTTCAAACCCATTAGCTGCTCTGCAGAAGGAAGATGGGGCAGTGTACACCAATGGGGGTTGCTATGAGTTGGAATTGACTTGATGGCAATGAGTTTGTTTTTTTTTTTTGTTATGCTCTATTATATACCTGGATATATTTACAGCACATACAAACATATTTGTAGAAATATCCTCTGCTAAACCTGTATATAGGAGCTCTAGTGGTATAGTGCCTAAGGCATTTGACTGCTAACCAGAAGGCTGGCAGTTCAAACCCACCAGCCACTCCTCAGAAGGAAGGTTGGGCAATCTACTTCCGTAGTGATAACGCCTCAGAAACCCAAGGAGGGGTCTCTATGAGTCGGGTCTGACTCCATGGCAGTGAGTTTGGTTTTTGGTTTGGAGGCAAGAAAATGAACTAGAAATAGTACATGTTCCTTTTTAAAAATTATCTTAATACTGATTTTGCATTTATGTCTCTTTTCTCTGTCTTATTGCTATCTTTGAAATTTTGTTAGCATTAGCTGTAAAATAGGGATTATTTTCTTCATGGCAATAGAAGTGTCTTTTGGTAGTCAGTATTTGTTCTAAACATGTTTTGGGCCCAAGGTTAAAAATTTCAGGTGTGACAGGTTTTTCATAACTTCCAAAACTGACCAATTTTCAACATGGCCCTCAAAAGAAGTCCCTCGAAAATTTCATTGCACCTTTTGGGGAAGAGTTGCTTTGTTCTTTTTGCTTTCTTCTTTATTATTAAAGCTTCTAATCATTTTAGCATGGACTTTATTTTCTAGGGCACTGATGTCTTTGTCCAGCTTTAATTTTTAGTTTGTAGATAGATAGATACAGATATAGAAGTGTTAGGTGCAGAAAAGCTGTTTACCTGGAAAGCCATAACGAAAATTCTTCACTTCATGAGGTGATGGCATTCTTCTACTTGGTTTGGGCATTTGAAGTTAAGAGAGAGAGCATTATAATTTGGGCAGGATGATGTTGTTGTTAGGTGCCGTCGAGTCATCTCTGACTCACAGTGACTGTATGTACAGCAGAACAAAACACTGCCCAGTCCTTTGCCAGCCCCATGATCCTTGTTATACCTGAGCCCTTTGTTGTAGCCACTGTGTCAGTCCATCTTATTGAAGGCCTTCCTCTTTTTTGTCGACCCTCCACTTTACCAAGCATGATATCCATCTCCAGGGAGTGGTCTCTCCTGATAATATGGCCAAAGTATGTGAAATGAACTCTGGCCAGTCTCACTTCAGGAACATTGTGGCTGCACTTTTTCCAGGACATATTTGTTAATTCTTTTAACAGTTCATGGTACTTTCAGCATTCTTTGCCAATACCACAACTCAAAAGCGTCAACTCTTCTTCGGTCTTCCTTGTTCATTGTCCTCCTCTCACATGCATATGAGGCGATTGAAAATACCATGGCTTGTGTCAGGCACACTTTAGTCTTCAAGGAGACATCCTTGCTCTTCAGCACTTGAAAGAGGTTTTTGGCAGCAGATTTGCCCAAGGCTATATGACATGTGACATCTTGACTGCTCCTTCCATTGGTGTTGATAGTAGAAACAAGTAATATGAAATCTTTGACAACTTCAGTCTTTTCTCCATTTATCATGATCTGCTTATTAGTCCAGTTGTAAGGATTTTTGTTGTCTTTGTATTGACATTTAACCCATACTGCAGACTTTAGTCTTCAGTCTTCATCAGTAAGTGCTTCAGGTCATCCTCACTTTCAGTAAGCAAAGTTGTGTTATCTGCATATCACAGGTTGTTACTGAATCGTCCTCCAGTCCCAGTGCCACATTCTTCTTCATATAGTTCAGTTTATCAGATTATTTGCTAATCATACAGATTGAATGAGTTTGGTAAAAGGATACAACCCTGATGCACTTCCTTCTTGATTTTAAACCCCTTGTTCTGTTCGAATGATAGCCTCCTGGTCCATGTATAGGTTCTTCATGAATATAATTAAGTGTTCTGGAATTCCCATTTTTCTCAATGTTATCCATAATTTGTTATGATCCACACAATCAAATGCTTTTGCATAGTCAATAAAACACAAGTAAACATCTTTCTGGAATTCTTTGCTTTCAGCCAAGATCCCTCTGATGTCAGCAATGATATCCCTTGTTCCACATCCTCTTCTGAATCCAGCTTGCATTTCTGGAAGTTCTCTGTTATTATACTGCTGCAACCATTTTTGAATTATCTTCAGTAAGATTTTACTTCTGTGCAATATAAATGATATTGTTCAATAATTTCCACATTCTGTGGGAACACCTTTATTTGGAATGGATACAAATATGGGTCTCTTCCAGTCAATTGGCCAGGTATGGCTATGCTCACTTAGCATAGCCAAGTGAGTGCCTCCAGTGTGGCATCTGTTTGTTGAAACATCTCAATAGGTATTCCATCAATTCCTGGAGCCTTGTTTTTTTGCCACTTCCTTCAGTGCAGCTTTGACTTCTTCCTTCAGTACCATTGGTTCTTGATCATATGTCACATCTCGAAATGGGTGAACATCGACCAGTCTTTTTGGTAGAGTGACTCTGTGTATTCCTTCAATCCTCTTTTGATGTTTCCTGCATCAATCAATATATTACCCATAGAATCTTTAAGTATTATAACTTTGAGGCTTATACTTTTTGTTCAGTTCTTTCAGCCTAAGAAATGCTGAGCATGTTCTTCCCTTTTGGCTTTCCAACTCCATGTCTTCGCACATTTCATTATAATAATTGTGTTGTTGAGCTGCTCTTTGAAATCTTCTGTTCAGCTCTTTTATCTTGTCATTTCTTCCATTTGCTTTAGCTACTCTTCATTCAAGGGCAAGTTTCAGGGTCTCTTCTGACATCCATTTTGGTCTTTCCTTCCTTTTTTGTCTTTTTAATGACCTTTTGCTCTCTTCATGGATGATGTTTCTTGATGTCATCCCACGATTCCTCTGTATGTGGGTCATTGGTGTTCAGTGCATCCAATCTATTCTTTAGATGCTCTCTAAATTCAGGAGGGATATATTCAAAGCCATATTTTGGCTCTTGTGGACTTGTTTTAATTGTCTTCAGCTTCAACTCGAACTTGCCTATGAGCAATTGATAGTCTGTTCCACAATCAGCTCCTGGCCTTGTTTTGGCTGAAAATTCTGAGTTTTTCCTTTGCTTGTTGCCACAGATGTAGTCATTCTGATTCCTGTGTACTCCATCTGGTGAAGTCCAGGTGTATAGCTGCTGTTTGTGTTGTTGAAAAATGGTATTTGTAATGAATAAGGGGTTGGTCTTGGAAAATTCTGTCATACTATCTCCAGTGTTATTTCTGTCATGAAGGCCAAATTTTCCAACTACTGGTGATTCTTCTTTGGTTCCAACTTTTACAGTCCAATCACCAGTGATAATAAGCACATCTTGATTGCATGTTCAGTCAATTTCACACTACAGAAGTTGGTAAAAATCTTCAGTTTCCTCATCTTTGGCTTTGGTGCTGGGTGCGTAAATTTGAATATTAGTAGTATTAACTGGCCTTCCTTGTAGACATATGGATATTATCCTATCACTGACAGCATTGTACTTCAGGATAGATCTTGAAACACTCTTTGTGGTGATAAATGCCACGCCATTCCTCTTCAATTTGTCATTCCCAGCATAGTAGATCATAGGGTTGTCTGATTCAAAATGGCCAAGACCAGTCCATTTCAGTTCACTAATGTCTAGGATAGCAGTCTTTATGCTTTCTATTTCATTTTTGACAACTTCCAATTTTCATAGATTCATACATTCTACATTCCATATTCTGATTAAAAATGGATTCTGCAGCTCTTTCTTATGTTGAGTTGTTCCACATCAGCAAATAGAGGTCCTGAAAGCTCTACTTTTTCCATATCATTAAGGTCAGCTCTACTCTGATGAGGCAGCTCTTTCCCAGTTATATTATGAGTGCCTTCTGACCTGAGGGGCTCATCTTCTGCCAGTGTATCAGACAGTGGTTCAGGGCAATTCAGAAAGTTGTCCTGTAATATATCAGATAGTGTTTCACTACTATTCTTAAGGTTTTTACTGGCCAATTCTTTGAGAAGTGGATGACCTCCTCCTTCCGAGTTTTCTCAGTCTGGAAGCTCCGCTGAAACCCATCCATCATGGGCAGCCCTGCTGGCACAGGCTCTAGCCTCACAGCATCATTCAAGTCACCATAGTACGACAAACTGACAGTCAAGTTCGTCTCCCTTAGCTATTCCAACTGCTCTGCTCACTTACTGGCCTACCCCTTACCTGTTGCAGCCGTTGGCCCTGGCTCCTGCTTCCTGCCTGTGGGCTCTCCCCTCCTTACCTGTTCTGGCCATTGGCTGTGGCCCCTGCTTCCTCTCTGGGGGCTCTCCCCTCCTTGCAGGGTGATTTAAAAACAACAACAACAACAAAAAAAAACAACTCACTGCCGTAAAGTCAAATTCAACTCATAGTGACCCCTCCTTGGGTTTTTGAGGTGGTATCACTACAGAAGTAGATTGCCCAATCTTCCTTCTGAGGAGTGCCTGGTGGGTTTGAACTGCCAGTCTTCTGGTTAGCCTTCCAATGACTTAGGTACTATGCCACCAGAGGGTGATAGTGGCAGTTCATGTACAGTATCAGTGGTTTGCTCTGTGCCTATAAGTTTATATTCTTTCAAAAGAGCTCCTGGGTGATGCAGACAGTTAATGTGCTCGGTTGTTAACTAAAAGGTCCTGAAAGGCAGGTCTGATGATCTACCTCTGAAGAACTGAAAACCCTATGGAGCATAGCGCTGCTCTGACACACATGGGATAATTATGAGTTAGAGTCCATTCAATAGCAACTGGTTTTTATTTAGCCCTTTGAACAATTTCGAAAGATCCATCCATGATTGACTCCAGGGTTCTAAGATGGGACATGTGAAGTTCTTTCTGAAAATGTGTCTTTCTCATTTTTGTAGCACTTGATCTCATTGCCTCTCCAGTGTCCCTGTGAGAGGCTGTGCAAAGAGCTGGTTTTCCCTGGATAGCCATTCCATACCAGAAGCACTTTGCCTGAAGTGAAAGAGCTTGGCAGGCCCAATGATGCCAGTTGACCTGGGGCAGGCCCTAGTCCTGTTGCCACCACTGACAAAGGCAGAGGACCCCCCATTCCCTGGACCAGATGCTGCCCCTCAAGGGGAACTCTCTGGGCCTGAAACTGCCCGCCAGCTTTTTAGGCAGTTTCGATACCAGGTGCTGTCTGGGCCCCACGAGACCCTGAGACAACTTCGGAAGCTCTGTTTCCAGTGGCTGCAGCCAGAAGTTCACACCAAAGAGCAGATCCTAGAGATCCTCATGTTGGAGCAGTTCCTGACCATCCTGCCCGGGGAGATCCAGATGTGGGTGCGGAAACAGTGTCCAGGCAGCGGAGAGGAGGCAGTGACCTTAGTAGAGAGCTTGAAGGGAGATCCTCGGAGACTGTGGCAGTGGGTAAGTAGAATGTGTTATGATCTGGGGTCTCATTGGGGTATCTCTATACCTTATCTAATTCTAAGGCTGTGTGTGCTCTCAGGTCTCTGGGTGGTGCAAATGGTTTGTATTCAACTGCTAACCTAAGGGTTGGCACTGTGGAGGAAAGGCTTGGCAATCTGTTTCTGTGAAGATTACAGCTAAAAAAACCCTATGGAGTAGTTCTACTCCATAACACATGGGGGCTGCATGAGTCAGAATCAACTCACTGGCAGTAGGTTTGGTTTTGAGGGGTTTGTGTGTGTGTGTGTGTGTGTGTGTGCCTCAACACTTTTTAGCTATTAAGTATTGAAGATTAAATCTCCCATCCCATTCCATCTTTACATTAGAATGTTTGAGTTTGTTCAGAAGAGTTTAACTGGTAGAGATCGTCCAGTAGAAACACAGTATTAGTGACCAGTCTTGAAGGTCTTCCAGGCCTGGTGTAGACCTCAGCATTTGATATCCCTATCTTGGGATATTTGTATCACTCGTTCCTGCTGGACAGGAAATAGAAGCTGCATTTCTGCTTCCCTAGTCCATGCCCCTAAGGACTGTCTTATGAAATCTGTTGTAGAAAGTTAGCTTCATGTCTTTCAGAAATCCTGACTTTGGTTCCTTCAGTAACTAGTAATAAATATATGGTCCCTAGATCAGCATCCAAGTTCTGGGACAGGAAGTCTTGTCAGAGAAGATGGAATCTCCAAGCTGCCAAGTGGAGGAGGCAGAGTCCCATCTTGAAGTGATGCCTCAGGAGTTGGGACTTCAGAATTCAGCCTCAGGGTCTGGGGAGCAACTGAGCCACTTCGTGAAAGAGGAGTCTGACACTGAGCAAGAATTAGGTGAGGGGCAATTATTATTCCTGGTGGTATGAGATGCTCTTGTACAAAATTAGGGGTTGTGGTTGTGTGAGTTGAAAATGATGTGCTGAGATTGAGGTGTCCTTGGAATATTTGAAAACAGGGTAGACCTACATGAATCACTCTGATTTTGAAGTCCAAGATTTGCATTTTAAACCACTTAATAGCTGTGCTAGACCATTTGGATTTTAGATCTGAGCTAGGAGATAGGAGAATTTTTTTTTTTTTAAATTGTGATTTGGGTGAAAATTTACAAGCAAATTCACTTTTCATATAACAGTTCACATACACTTTGTTTCATGACATTGACTACAATTTACCCCAATGCAACAGCTCCCCTCCCACTTCCTTACGATAGTTACCTCTTCCCTATGTCCATCCCTCTGTGTACTCCTGCCCCCTTGAGCTGTCTCCCTGTGCATAAACAGCCCTTTTTCTAGGACAAAATTTTTGTGAGACTCTTTGGAAGGTTGGAGGGAGTTGGACTTTGTTAGTAATATAAATACAAGTTTTGAAATTATGGATGGAGGAATAGATGTCAGTCTAATTTGTCAAGTTTTTTTTTTTTTTTTTTTTTTAGCAGTACCCTCTGGGTAGTGGCTGAGGAGGACATATAGGTTCTTAAAATTTCCTGTTTCTCACTTCAGTGGTGGCTGCTTCTCAGATTCTTGTCCAGCCTGAGGACAGGCTTGTCAAAGACCAGGACTTTGGATCCTCACTTCTCCAGTCATCTTCTCAGGTGAGCTGGGTTCCCCTGCTTTTCTCACTGCTGAATGAGGTTTTGAGCATGTACCAATAGCCAGGAGGATTGAAACAGGAAGCATTCTGGAAAGTGGAGGGGTGAAGGGGGCCTACCTAGGCTAACAGGAATACTACAAATGAAAAAAAGGTTGAGTTTCGATATTTCTCTCAGGTCCTCTGAAGGCAGAATGTTCTTCTAATTTCCTTCTTGAATAGTAGAATCTGGGCCCTTGAAAAAGGTAGAAAAGTTTAGAGAGACAAATCTTGTCTCTGTGCCTCAAATGGGATTGACATAGTGGCTGCAGTGATGGATTCAGGTTTAGTAGGGTTTGTGAGGCTGGCACAGGACTGGGGCAGTGTTTTGTTCTGTTGTACGTAAGGTCACTGTACTGATTACCTAGTGCTACTGTGATGAGAATATACCACAAATGGGATGGCTTGAACAAACAAGAGTTTATTCTTACAGTTTGAGGCTTTAAGTCCAAGTTCAAAGTGCCAGTCACTAGGGGCTGGGGTTCAGCTCTGCCGCCTGCTCCCGGCCCACTGGAACTAGAGGCTTTTCTTCACTCAGACAGCTACTGGCTGCTGAGGGTAATAAGCCCAAGGATGACAAGTAAAAAGGTACAGTCCCGATGTTACCAAACCACATGTCAGGCTGTTAACTCAAGTCCATTGTAAGTTCCAGGGTCAGCAGTGCATGGCAGTCTGCTGCTGAACAATGACGTGACTATAAGCGTGCCATAAGCTAGAGTCGATTCCCAAAGCTCTCTCTTATATATGGGATGCAAATCACATACCCAAAACAGCTACTCAGCTGCTTGTGGTAGATCCTACCATGGAGTTGAGTGCCAGTCTCATCATGGGAAATAACTACCAGTTGCTCAGCCACTCAACCAGGCCTAGCCAAGTTGAAACACAGATTAAAACCACCATGGTCACTATGAGTCAGAGATGACTCGATGGCATGTAACAACAACAACAGCATGCCTTAACATGGTCATCTCTTCTCTTTCTTTATATTTGGACTATGTAAAGGAATGACTGTATTTCATTTGCTAGTCTAGGCTACTGACATGAATGTGAGTTTGAGATTTGGAATGGTTACATCTAATATGGGACAAATTATATTTTTTCTTCTCAGCTTTATGCAGGTATAATTGGTATAAAGTACACTGCATATATTTAAAGCATATAATTTGATAACTTTTGACCTGTGTATATACACATGAAACCATGATCACGATCAAGATGATAAATGTCATGGATTGAATTCTTTCCCCCCAAAATATGTGTCAATTTGGGTAGGCCATGATTCCCAGTATTGTGTGGTTGTCCTCCATTTTGTGATAAGTAATTATCCTCCATTTTGTGATGTGTTGTAAATCCTAATCCCTTTATGTCAATGAGGCAGGATCACTGTGGAATCTGAGGTGCCTTATAAGAGAGTGTGACTCATGTCACATCCTTACTCAATTCACACCCTTACTTAAGTCATACCCTTCCTCGAGTCACACCTTTTATTTTATAAGAGATGAGAAAGAAGTGTGTAGAAAGGGATGGACTTTACTACCACTAAGAAAGAAGAGCCAAGAGTTGAGCTTGTCCTCTGGACTTGGTGTCCCTGCACTGAGAACCTCCTAGACCCAGGGGAAGATTGATGCCAAGACACATAGAGAGCTTCAAGGAAAACACTGGGTCCACAGATGTGGAAAAGGTACCTTCCCTTAGAGGTGACGGAGAAAGCCTTCCACTAGAACTGGTGCCTTGAATTCATACTTCTAGACTTCTTAACTTTGAGAGAATAATTTTCTGTTTGTTAAAGCCATCCACTTGTGGTATTTCTGTTATAGCAGCACTTGTTGTTGTTATTTGCCATCGAGTCGGCCCCGACTCATAGCGACCCCTCCTTGGGTTTCCGAGGCAGTATCACTACAGAAGTAGGAATGCCCAACCTTCCTTCCGAGGAGTGGCTGGTGGGTTTGAACCGCCAGCCTTCTGGTTAGCAGTCAAGTGCCTTAGGCACTATGCTACCAGCAGCTATAAAAAATGATGTGGCAGAGGAGTCATACCTCCTCTAACTTAACACAGGGCAGAGAGAATCACTACTAGCATCAAACCATAGTTGATTACCATGAAGTAGAAGTCAGACATACCTTCTCTCTCCAGTCTTTTTACCAATTCTGACACCACCTGTCCCTCCTATGGCACTCTACTTCTCTGCTGGGTTTGATAAATCATTGTAGTGGACAGACAGAACTCATAGACAATATTCACAATTATAGGATTTATTAGAGAAGGAACAGGATCAAAAGCGAGTTGGGATAAGTTATTTTATCAGGACAACCTCTTCTCAGCCTGGTCTGTGGGCAGACTTCTCTTTGGCTCTTGTCCCCTTGGGCCTCTTGGGCATTTTGGGCTGGCTCAGCCCTTCCTCTGCCCTACTAGCATGTTGCAAAGCTCTTGAGCTCCACTGGCTTGGCGACACCATATTCCTCCAGTAAGCCTAAGCCTAAAGGCACTGAGGTCTCTTACTGTGTGGATTGGTGAACCTAGCTCTGGCAAGAGTCTGCAGACATCCCACTCCTCAAGCACACCTGCCTGAGGGTTCTCAGTTCTCTCCCTTCATGGACTGGGAAGCCCACTGCACCATCTCCTGCTAGTCTTCTGCTTCTTTTATCTCTGCTGCCACTTTTTTTTTTTTTTTTTTTTTTTTTGCCATCTCTGGTGTTACAATTCTTTGCCTTCTGGATCTAGGCGGTTCTCAGAGTAGGGACCCCAGGTCCAAACATGCACTCTGTCCATATCTCTTCTTCTTGGTGGTCAAATCCCCCCTTTTCTACCTGTGGGATGATTCATTTTAAACCTAGCAGGATGGCAAAACTGGCCAATTCCTTTGTTACATTTCCATATACTTTATTGCATGGTCCCACATCTGCAGGGTTCCATGAAGCCTATTTGCATTATTGTTAAACTGTTTGTGATAGTTGGAGCTGTGTGTCAACTTGGCTGGACCACAATTCTGTGTGGTTTGAGCTGTTGTGGTGCGGTTGTTCCCATGATGGGATCAGATGATTATATTTTAAGCAGCCAATCTGTTGAAAGGGAGATTCCGTAGGGGTGTGGCCTACTTCCAGTATATCCGTGGACATCCTGGGAGAGGAGACTTTCTTCTGTGGATTGGGATTCTGTTGTGCTGCCTACAGCTGTCTGTGAGTGAACAATCCACCATTCGGCCTGGAGATCTTGGATTTGTCATTCGTTGGAGTCAACAACCAGTGTACTGCCTGCCAGCCTTGAGCTCCTCAGCCCCTGCGGCTGCAAGAGTCAAGCAAAACCTCTAACTTGATGTGGAAAATCCTCCAGCTTGACATTTGATCCAGGAACTTTGGACTTGCCATCTTCTATAAGTGTGAGCCATTTTCCTAATATAAATTTCTCTCTCTCTCTCTCTCTCTCTATATACATATATATAGCTTTACTGGTTTTGTTTCTCTAGAGAACCCAGTCTAACACACTGTTCAATCCTCTTAATGGGCCACAAGCTCCTTGTTTTCATCCAGTCATTATTTGGTAGATGTTATAAGACAATAGCTAGAAAGGCCATATAAAAGCAGTCAATCACACTGTAATAACTACGACAATATGGTTCCAGAATAGTGGGGTCCTGCTCTAAGAGATATCTAAAAGGTAGAAGGGATTTTGGAATTTGGCAATGGGTAGAGACTAGAAGAGTTTTAAGGTGCCTGATAGTAAAAGCCTAGATTGCCTTGAGGAGACTGTTGGTAGAATGATGGACATCAGATGCAATTCTGGTGAGAGCTCAGAAGGAAGTGACAGAGCTATAGGGAAAAATCTCTATGATCTCAGAGAATATATAAGGCACTAGCAAGAGAATATTGCTAGAAATGTAGATGTTAAATGTGCTTCTAATGAGGCTTTAAAAGAAAATGATGAATATGTGATTGGACAATGGAAGAAGGGCATTTCTTTTTATGCAGTGGTAAAGAACTTGTCTGAATTATGTCCAAATGTTTGGTGAAGGGTGGAACTTGTAAGTGATGAAATTGTATATCTGCCTGATGAGATTTCTAAGCAAGTCTTGAAGGAGCCAAATGGTTTCTCCTTATTTCTTATAGTAAAATGGGAGAGAAAAGAGATGGACTTAAAAAGGAACTATGTAAAATGAAAACAAAGTTTAAAGATTTGGAAAATTCTGTTGTACAAAACTAAGGTAATATGTTCTAGAATTTTCACCAAGGACATGGCTATACAAACTTTTGTTGAAGAGATTGAGCTGGTGACTGATTGAAATAACCAACTATAACAGCAGAACAACCATCAGCTTAGAGTGAATGGGACAGAGAAAGAAGGAAAGGAGAGAATGCTGTCTGCTTCTTGGAATTCTGTAGGCAGGAACTAGTCAGAGGAGCTACACCTCTTGTCCTCCAGAAGAGAACAGAATCACCCCTGAAGCAGCTCAGAGCTTAGCAGAACCGTTGGAAGGAGCACGAGAAGCAGAGCTGCCTTGGTCTCAAGGGATGGGGCTATGGCCTCCAGGGTTTCAAAGTGTGGTGCCGTGGTCTCCTAGATCCCAATGGGTAGGACCACAGCCTCCTAGGTTTCAAAGAGTCCAGTCTTTGCCATTGAGATTCCAGAGTGTGGGACTGCCATTAGGGTATGCCTGGAGGATAGAGCCACTGCTCAAAGCTGAGTGGCCTGTGCTTCTGGAACCGAGAGTGTAGTGTTTTCACTCAGTTGGACAAAGAGAATGGGACCGCCCAAAGCCAAAGGAGCAGAGTTGCTGTCCTAGTAGACTTAGAAGGAAGAGCTGAAGCCCAGGGACAAGAGGCTTCCCACTCTGAATCCAAAGGGCATGGCCAACACTGAGTCTGGAGGGTGGGGCCATTGCTCAGGTAGTCTCAGAGAACAAAGGATTGTTTTCAAAGCTTGTGAGCTAATGTAAATTGTTTTGCTGGATTTTGAACTTCTTTGGTGCCTTTTATCCATTCTTTCCCTCAGTTGTAATGGATACGTCCACATTGTTGTATCTGTTCTGCTATTGTACTTTATAAATAGGTAACTTGTATTCTAGATTTCACAGGTTCACAGAGGAAGAATAATTTTGCCCCAGGATGGAATACACCTAAAGTTTCACTCATATTTGATAAAGATAATTCAGAACATGATATTTTAGAGTTAAAGTTGATTTAAGACTTTGGGGGTGATGGGATGAAGTGAATGTGTTTTATATGTGGCAAGTACATGAATTTTGGAGCCTAGTGTGTGATGTCATGGATTGAATTGTGTCCCTAAAGAATTACATGTCAACTTGCCTAGGCCATGTGTCCCAGTATTGTGTGGTTGTCCTCCATTTTGTGATGTGATATGATTATCCATTTTATGACATTTATATTGTAAATCCTGTCCTCCTCATATTAATGAGATGGGATCAGTGTGGGGTATATCTTGAGTTACAACCTTGCTCATGTCATACCCTTGCTTGAGTCACACCTTTTGTCTTACAAGAGAGAAGCGAGCAGAGAGGGAAGGGACCTCACTACTGCCAAGAAAAAAGAGGAGCAGAGCACATCTTTTAGACTCATTGTTTCTGCTCTGAGAACCTCCTAGACTCTGAGAAAGATGGATACCAAGACATATGGAGATCTCCAAGGAACACTGGGCTCACAGATGTGGAAAGAAGACAAGGAACTTCCCCCAAATAAAGTTTTCCCCTAGAGCTCTCAAACCAAACTTGCTGCCATCAAGTCAATTCCAACACACAGCAACCCACATTGGGTTTCCAAGGCTGTAAATCTTTATGAAAGTAGACTGCCCAACCTTTTTTCCGCAGAGCGGCTGATAGGTTCAAGCTGCCAGCTATCTGGTTGGCAGTCAAATGTCTTAATCACCACCACACCACCAGAGCTCCTTTCCCGTAGAGGCAGTGTCCTTAATTTCAACTTCGAGGGAGCTCTGATGATATAGTGCCAAAGGCATTTGACTGCTAACCAGAAGGCTGGTGATTCAAATCCACCAGCCACTCCTCAGAAGGAAGATGGGCAATCTGCTTCCCTAGTGATACTGCCTCAGAAACCCAAGGAGGGGTCGATTTGAGTAAGATTTGATTGGACGGCAGTGCGTTTGGTTTTATTTTTTATTTTTTAGCCTCCTAAACTGTGAGGTGATAATTTTCTGTTTGTTAAATCTGTCTACTTAGATAACTAAGACAAATGTATCCTCTACCCCAAAAGTTTTTCTTTTGCACGTTTGTAATCTTTCTCTCCTCCCTTTCTCCACCCTTTCCTCTCCCATCCTGAGGCAACTACTGATCTGTTTTCTGCCACAATTGTTTACATGTTCTTCTGCATGTTCTATTTTGTGTCTCTACTTAATGTACTCAGTGTTTTTTCCAACTCTTGAGCGTATGGAATGTGGTTAACATGTATTAGTGTCGTTGCCTACTATTCTGTTACCTGTGTCAATTTTGATTGATTTATTAATCTCATTATGAGATATGTTTTCCTGCTTCTTTGTATGCCTGGTATCTCTGATTGGATGTCAGGCATGAATTTTACCTTGTTAGAAACTGGATATTTTTGTATTCCTGTCTGGATTTTTGAGCTTTGCTGAGTTGCTTGGGCACAGTTTATGTAGCAGCAGAGTCCTTTAGTCTAGAACTCATTTCTCACTATTACTGAGGCAATGCCCTTATTGATTGATTGATTGATTGATTGTGATTTGGGTGATGATTTACAGAGCAAATTCCCTTTCCATACAGCAGTTTACATATACTTTGTCTCATGACATTGACCACAGTTTACCACAAAGGCAATGCCCTTTTGAGTGCTCTACCTGATGCAAAAGTTTTCCACTCTTGCTGGTGCCAATATGAACTTTCTCCAGCTCTGCTAGCTTTGGGGGTTGTTCTTCTCCTTCTCTTATGTGGTCCTTTTCAAGGCTCAAGTACGGTCCTCACGCACTTGCACTGCTCACTATTCGGCTGAACACTTGAAGGATGGATCCTGTGCAGATCTCTCGAGCTCACTTTCTGTGTAGCTCTCACCAGTCTAGTCTTCTGCCCTACTAATCTGAGCTACCTAAACCAAAAGCCAAACTTACTGCCTTGGAGTTGGATCTGACTCATAGCAACCCCTCCTCAGGTTTCCGAGGTGGTATCACTACAGAAGTAGATTGCCCAGTTTTCCTTCCGAGGAGTGGCTGGTGGGTTTGAACCACAAGCCTGCTGGTTAGTAATCAAGTGCCTTAGGCACTATACCACCAAAGCTCCTTTGAGCTACCTTGTTGTTGTTGTTGTTATGTGCCGTCGAGTCGGCCCCGACTCATAGCGACCCCTCCTTGGGTTTCCGAGGCAGTATCACTACGGAAGTAGG
>NW_006921786.1:3871291-3873223 GCF_000298275.1 Orycteropus afer afer | reverse complement strand
GTCTTGGCTTAAGTGCCACATAAAAGACCTCAGTACTTCCACTTGTGCTCTGAAAGAATGTCTTGTATCTTCTAGTAACAGAGCAGATATTGCTGAAAACCAAACCCAGAGTCTTATTGTAAGGGTGGCTGAATTACAACGCCAATTAAATTGCCAACCCAGAATGGTGTCTGAAGTTAAAGTGAGGGCATTGATTGGGAAGAAATGGGATCCTGAAATCTGGAATGGTGACATATGGGCAGAAGATAGTCAGGAAGATCAGGATACAGAGCCTGTAAATTCTGTTGAATCCCTTCCATCTGAAGGGATAACTGTAAAGCTATTATCCCCTCCACCTCAGTTTGATGGGATTAGCGCAACTGTTCCTGCTGAGTCATTGCCTGAGGCAGAGGCCATGGAAGACATTCCTGAATGCTCTCAGGAACTGCCCCAACTAGCCATTGTTGCTGCTAGACCTATAACTAAAGTTAAGTCCAAGCGAGCCCCAAAAGGTGAAATAGAAAGTGTGATTGAGGAGGTGGTACACTGCACCCAAAAAAACCTACTTGATTTTGCTAATATGTACAGAGAGAAACCTGGAGAATATATATGGGAATGGCTACTGAAGGTGTGGGATAATGGTGCAAGGAATGTAAGATTGGATCAGTCTGAGTTTATTGACTTAGGCCCACTAAGTGCAGACTCTTCATTCATTGTTTCAGCTTGAGAGGTTAGGAAAGGATCTAATAGTTTATTTGGTTGGCTTACTGAAGCATGGATTATGTGGTGGCCTACCTTAAGTCGAGTTGAAGTACCAGACCTGCCTTGGTATAATGTAGAAGGAAGGTATCCAGAGGCTTAGGGAAATTGGCCTGTTAGAATGGATTTATCATATTAGACCTCTAGAGCCAGAAATGGAGAGTCCAGAAGACATGCTTTTCACCAGTACCATGAGGAATAAATTTGTGAAGGGAGCTCCAGCATCCTTGAAGACTGCTGTGATTGCTATTTTATGTAAACCTGATTTGACAGTGGGAACTGCCCTAATTGAACTAAGACACTTAATTACGATGGAGCTGATTGGACCCCGTGGTAGTAGGGACCAAGTGGCAGCAGTTAATCGACAAAGGCAAGGTGGGCGTGGTTACCATAATGGACAGCAGAGTCGGAACACTAATCAGAGTAGTCTGACTCGTGTGGAATTATGGCATTGGCTACTTACTCATGGTGTCCTAGTAGTGAAATACATGGCAGGCCTACTAAATTTTTACTTGATCTGTATAGGCAGAAGAATTCTAGGTCACGTGAACAGCAACCTAGATTGAATCTCCAGAATACAGAGTCAATGACCTCTCAATCAATTCCCAGACTTGAGTCAGTTTCCAGACCCACAACCCCTTGAATGAAGGGGAACCCAGGTCCCTTTGAGGAAGGACCCCACTACATTGCCAAAAATCTATTATGTCAGTCTTTCTCCCAGCCTTCCCCGAAGGGATCTGAGGCCTTTTAAGAGAATGACTATTCATTGGGGAAAGGGAAATAATCAAACTTTTCGAGGATTACTGGACACTGGCTCTGAATTGACATTAATTCCAGGAGACCCAAAGCATCTTTGTGGCCCACCAGTCAGAGTGGGGGCATATGGAGGTCAAGTTATTAATGAAGTCTTAGCTAAGGTGCATCTCACAGTGGGTCCAGTGGGTGTCCGAACCCATCCTGTAGTGATTTCCCCAGTGCCTGAATGCATAATTGAAATAGATATACTGAGAAATTGGCAGAATTCCCACATTGGGTCCCTGACATATGGAGTAAGGGCTATTATGGTAGGAAAAGCCAAGTGGAAGCCAGTAGAACTGCCTCTACCTACAAAAGTAGTAAACCAAAAGCAGTACCGCATCCCTGGAGGGGTTGCAGAGATTACTGCCACCATCAAGGACTTGAAGGATGCAGGCA
>NW_006921786.1:3867309-3870695 GCF_000298275.1 Orycteropus afer afer | reverse complement strand
CCAACCTTCCTTCCGAGGAGTGGCTGGTGGGTTTGAACCACCAGCCGTCTGGTTAGCAGGCAAGTGTCTTAGCCACTATGCTACCAGAGCTCCTAGGCCTTCTCAAATCTTAACTACTACTGCCTGACTTTGGGAGGCTGCTGGGTTCTACTTGGGTTTCCTCTCCCTGAGTTGCTGCCTGGACACTTATCTCTAGGCAGTCAGCTGGGGCAGTTGTAAGGCTCACCTCATTTGTTTCCCCACTTTAAGGGATCACTGTTTTGTTCTGTATTGTCTGAAAGCCATTGTTTCATGTATTTTGCTCTCTTTTTAAAGTTATTTCAGGCAGGAAGGTAAATTCAAACCCTCTTATTTTGTCTGGGCTGGAAGCAGAAGCTCTGGGACAGGTGTATCTTGGTTATGTAGTTGATGGTTCTGAAAAGTTGGATTTGACAGAATTAAAGTTTTTCAAGAATGGAAGATGGGACAATCTACTTCTGTAGTGATACTGCCTCGGACACGCAAGGAGGGGTCGCTGTGAGTCAGATCCAACTCAATGGCAGTGAGTATACATTTCACCACCACCCATCTGTCCATTACTTGTATGGTGTTGTCTTGCATGTTGCTATGCTGCTGAAAGCTATGCCTCTGGTATTTCAAATACCAGCAAGGTCACCCATGGTGGACAGATTTCAGCAGAGCTTCCAGACTACGATAGACTAGGAAGAAAGGCCTGGTGATGATATATTTCCTAAAATTAGCCAGTGAACACCATATAGATCACAAGAGAACATTTTCCAACTGACTTACTTTGGACACACATCATCATGAGGGATCATTCACTAGAGGAGGACATCATGTTCTGTGAAGTGCAGGGCCAATGAAAATGTGAGTGACCTTCGGTGAGATGGATTGACACAGCAGCCAGACAGTCACCTGCATGGACTTGAATATGCTGGTGATTGTGAGGATGATGCAGAGCATGCAGTGTTTTGTGTGGTTGTACATAACACTCCTTAAGATGGAAACAAATCAGTGGCAGCTAACAATACACCTTAACTAAGACATTGTTTCAGACATTTAGGAGACTCCTCTTTGAGAATTGTACTTCAGATAATTGATAGGCATTTCAGACAGAAACTGAAGATAAGAGGAGCTAACAGGTAAAGGTAACACTTTCAGGGTACCCAGAAACCAAATTCTTAAGCTGGAAGATGCTTGGTGTAAAGGGTTTGGATATTCTGTGAAATATTTTAAGGAGACTTGGATGATTATTATTGCTTCTGTAGTAATTAGAGAGTAACCCATGAAAGGTATATGCGATTTATTAGCATATTTTAACTAGCAGTGGAAACATCACCTGTTACCTGTTTTGACTACATTAAAATCAAAAGATTCAAAATATTTATCCAGCAGTCCTGATTTATTATTGACAACTATTTATTCCCTACATTTAGTTGATAACTGATTAGCAACCACTCAACCTAAAGAAATGAAAATCATCCTTACCCAATTCCAAAAGACCTACTCCAAGTTAACATTTTTTTTTTGCATTAGAAAGACCTTGATATTGAATGGAATCCTTTTTGTGAAGTGCATTTTAAAACATAAGTGATCACTGCCTGTAATCTCTTGCATAAATTAAGAATTTAATAAGTAAAGCCGGAATAATGAAGTTGTCGTTGTTATGTGCTGTCAAGTTGGACCTGACTGACTCATGGCGACCCTTACTTGGGTTTCCAAGGCAGTTTCACTATGGAAGTAGATTGTCCAACCTGCCTTCTAAGGAGAGGCTGATGGGTTTGAACCACCAGCCTTCTGGTTAGCAGTCAGATGCCTTAGGCACTACACTACCAGAGCTCCTAATGAAGTTGTAGGGCTACCCAGTGGTACTTTGTTATCAGAAACCATGACTAGGATAGAATCTGACACACTCCACTTATTTATGCATGTTTCTCTGTTCTCAAACAGAAGGGAAAGGAACACAGTACAGATAACCATGCTGGTAAGTTGTGGTAATACCTCCTAAACCCACAAGATGGTGGTATTTCCACATTTGTCAGGCCAGTAAGTAAGGGAGCTTACTTTCCCTTTCAGCCGTCATTTGTCTTTCCAGGATAGAATGTTAACTTTTTTCTCCTCTTATAAAAATGAGAAAAAGGCAAGATGGCTGCAGTTAGTGTCTCCTCTCTGTATATTGTGTTGTTAGGTGCTGTTAACTGATAGCGACCCTGTGTACAACTGAATGAGACACTGCCCAGTTGTGTGCCATCCTCACAATCCTTGCTCTGCTTGGGCCTATCATTGCAGACACTGTGTCAATCCACCTTGTGGAGGGTCTTCCTCTTTTTTGCTAATCCTTTGCCAAGCATGATATCCTTCTCCAGGGACTGGTCCTTTCTAATAACACATTCACTCCTCTTCTTGAAGAAAGTGTGGTACCCATGGAATAGGCCCTCCCAGGGAGTCAGGCAGCTAATGAGTGTCACTGTGCTTGACAGTCCCAACCTTCCCTTTGTCAGGCTACAGCAAGGGTCTGTGTATTCTGATTGTGAAGATGGAGCATCTGCATATAGTCAGGCCATTTATTTTCAAGGGGTCATTCAAATAGTTTCAGGCATGGAAGACTGACAGAATAAACTGCTGCCAACTCCTATTTTTGAAATTAAAATTCATATTAGAAATGCGTAGTGCAAGGGTTTGAAATTGGCTACTAACAAAGTTTGGTGGTTTGAAACCATCCAGCAGTCCCATGGAAGAAAGGCCTGGTCATCTGCTGCTGGTAGAGATCATGAACAAGAAGACTCCATGGAACAGCGTACTCTATAACACATGCGGTCACCATGAGTTGGATAGACTCAGTTGCAGTTTTTTTTTTTTTAAATCATTATGTGTGACATATATTGAAGTAAATTTTTTGCTTCTTGTCATTTCCACACTAAAAAATCCAGCTCTTTCCTCCTTTTTTTTTGTGCTTCGTATCTGGTAATTAAAAGAAGTTTTTGGTATCTCTGTTTCTCCTTTATCCATTCTCTATTGCCCTTCGATGTGCTAAGGGGCAGATTTGATGTAGAACTGAGTGTGGCATCCCTGAGTATGACATAGTGTGTGATGGGAAGATGACTTCATGATGCCTCTGGTCATGCATGTGGCCTATAGACTGCCAGGGACAATAATGGATAGTCATCTGTCAGTCACTTGTTGTGTGCAGAATTCCTGAATTCTCTCGCAAACACTGGGGTGCGTCTGAGAGACTGATCATCCCATAGACTGGATGTTATAATAATAAAATATATAGCATATACTCTAAAAAGAAGGAGCTCTGGTAGCATAGTGCCTAAGGCACTTGACTGCTAACCAGAAGGCTGGCAGTTCAAACCCACCAGCCACTCCTCGGAAGGAAGGTT
>NW_006921786.1:3860218-3867209 GCF_000298275.1 Orycteropus afer afer | reverse complement strand
TATTGTATCTGGCTTCCCCCACAACTAAAAAGGAGGCACAGTGTCTGGTGGGCCTCTTTGGATTTTGGAGGCAACATATCCCTCATTTGGGTGTGTTGCTGCAGCCTATTTATCAAGTGACTCGCAAAGCTGCTAGTTTTGAGTGGGGCCCAGAACAACAGAAGGCTCTGCAACAGGTTCAGGCTGCCATGCGGGCTGCACTGCCACTTGGGCCATATGATCTGGCTGATCCAAAGGTGCTCGAAGTGTCTGTAGTAGATAGAGATGCTGTTTGGAGTCTTTGGCAGATCCCTATTGGTGAATTGCAACACATACTCTTGGGATTTTGGAGCAAAGCCCTGCCATCCTCTGCAGATAACTACTCTCCTTTTGACAAACAGCTTTTGGCTTGTTACTGGGCTTTAGTAGAAACTGAATGCCTAACCATGGGCCACCAAGTGACCATGAGGCCTGAGCTGCCCATCATGAACTGGTTGTTTTCTGACCCACAGAGTCATAAATTTGGATGTGCACAGCAGCGCTCCATCATTAAATGGAAGTGGTATCTCAGATCTCGGGCTTGAGCAGGACCTGAAGGCACAAGTAAGTTGCATGAGGAAGTGGCCCAAATGCCTGTGGTCTCCACTCCAGTCACATTACCTTCCCTTTCCCAGTCTGCACCTATGGCCTCAGTTGACTGAGGAAGAGGAAACTCTTGCCTGGTTTACAGATGGTTCTGTGCGATATGCAGGCACCACTCGAAAGTGGACAGCAGCAGCATTGCAGTCCCTTTCTAGGATTTCCTTAAAGGACAGTGGTGAAAGGAAATCCTCCCAATGGGCAGAACTTCGAGCCGTGCATATGGCTGTTCATTTTGCATGGAATAAGAAATGGCCAGATGTATGATTATATATGGATTCATGGGCTGTGGCTAATGGCTTAGCTGGATAGTCTGGGACTTGGAAGGAGCATGATTGGAAGATTGGTGATAATGATGTATGGGGAAGAGGTATGTGGACAGATCTCTTTGAATGGGCCAAAGGAGTAAAGGTATTTGTGTCTCATGTGAATGCCCACCAAAAGGTGACCTTGGCAGAGGAGGACTTTAACAATCAGGTGGATAGGATGACACGTTCAGTGGAAACCAGCTGTCCTTTTTCCCAGCTACTCCTGTCATTGCTCAATGGGCTCATGAACAAAGTGGCCATGCTGGCAGGGATGGAGGTTATGCGTGGGCTCAGCAACACTGACTCCCGCTTACCAAGGCTGATTTGGCTACTGCCACTGCTGAGTTCCCAATCTGCCAACAGCAGAAACCAACACTGAGTCCATGATATGGAACCATTCCTTAG
The DNA here is from genome assembly GCF_000298275.1 of Orycteropus afer afer. Lineage (NCBI taxonomy): Eukaryota > Metazoa > Chordata > Mammalia > Tubulidentata > Orycteropodidae > Orycteropus > Orycteropus afer. Next base: position 3,865,878 of record NW_006921786.1, on the reverse strand, counting down.
GGTGATCAGCCAGCAACCTGGTGGCAGGTTGATTACATTGGACCACTTCCATCATGGAAAGGACAGATACTTATTCTGGATATGGCTTCGCCTTCCCTGCATGCAATGCTTCTGTCAAAACTACCATCCGTGGACTTACAGAATGCCTTATCCACCGTCATGGTATCCCACACAGCATTGCTTCAGATCAAGGGACTCATTTCCCAGGAAATGAAGTGTGGCAATGGGCTTATGCTCATGGAATTCACTGGTCTTACCATGTTTCCCATCATCCTGAAGCAGCTGGCTTGATAGAATGATGGAATGGCCTCCTGAAAACAATTACAGTGCCCGTTAGGTGGCAATACCTTGAACGGTTGGGGCTTTGTTCTCCAGGAGGCTGTATATGCTCTAAACCAGCGTCCAATATAAGGTTCTGTTTCTCCAATAGCCAGGATTCATGGGTCCAGGAACCAAAAGGTGGAAAAAGGAGTGGTACCACTCACTATCATCCCTAGTGACCCACTCAAAAAATTTTTGCTTCCTGTCCCTGCTACCCTATGCTCTGCGGGTCTGGAGATCTTAGTCCCAAAGGGAGGACCACTTCCACCTGGAGACACAATACGGATTGCATTGAATTGGAAATTAAGAATGCCATCCGACCATTTTGGCTTCCTCATGTCTCTGGATCAACAGACAAAGAAGGGCATTACTGTACTATTTGGTGTGATATATCCTGATTACCAATGGGAAATTGGATTGGCTTTACATAATGGAGGTAAAGAAGAATATGTCTGGAATACAGGAGATTCTTCAGGACATCTCTTAGTACTACCATGCCCTGTGATTAAAGTCATTGGAAAATTATAGCAACCCAGTTCTGATATGACTGATAACGGCTCAGACCCTTCAGGAATGAAGGTTTGGGTCACCATCAGGCAAAGAACCACGACCAGCTGAGGTACTTGCTGAGCGTAAGGGAAATACATAATGGGTGGTGGAAGAAGGTAGTTTTGAGTATCAGTTATGACCATGTGACCAGCTGTGGAAATGAGGACTGTGATTGTTATATTTCTTCATTGTATATGTGCATCAAATATTTTTGTTTCCTTCTGTTATGAACTGTGAAATGTAAATAAGGTTAATGCATTTTGGTTGTATGTGTGTTAGCGTATCAAGTTAGGCACAAATATGACTTTATAATTGTCCATATTTAGAGATTATATATGGTTAAGATGTGTACAACTGCCAAGTTGACAAGGGGTGGACTATGATAGTTGGAGCTGTGTGTAAACTTGGCTGGACCACAATTCTGTGTGGTTTGAGCTGTTGTGGTGTGCTTGTTCCCATGATGAGATCAGATGATTATGTTTTAGCAGCCAATCTGTTGAAAGGGAGATTCTGTAGGGGTGTGGCCTACTTCCAGTATATCCATGGACATCCTGGGAGAGGACATTCGTCTGTGGATCGGGATTTTGTTGTGCTGCGTACAACTGTCCGTGAGTGAACAATCCACCATTCGGCCTGGAGATCTTGGATTTGTCATTCGTTGGAGTCAACAGCCGGTGTACTGCCTGCCAGCCTGGAGCTCCTCAGCCCCTGCGGCTGCAAGAGTCAGGAAAAGCCTCCAGCTTGATGTGGAAAATCCTCCAGCTTGACATTTGATCCAGGAACTTTGGACTTGCCATCTTCTATAAGTGTGAGCCATTTTCCTAATATAAATTTCTCTCTCTCTCTCTCTCTCTCTATATACATATATATAGCTTTACTGGTTTTGTTTCTCTAGAGAACCCAGTCTAACACACTGTTCAATCCTCTTAATGGGCCACAAGCTCCTTGTTTTCATCCAGTCATTATTTGGTAGATGTTATAAGACAATAGCTAGAAAGGCCATATAAAAGCAGTCAATCACACTGTAATAACTACGACAATATGGTTCCAGAATAGTGGGGTCCTGCTCTAAGAGATATCTAAAAGGTAGAAGGGATTTTGGAATTTGGCAATGGGTAGAGACTAGAAGAGTTTTAAGGTGCCTGATAGTAAAAGCCTAGATTGCCTTGAGGAGACTGTTGGTAGAATGATGGACATCAGATGCAATTCTGGTGAGAGCTCAGAAGGAAGTGACAGAGCTATAGGGAAAAATCTCTATGATCTCAGAGAATATATAAGGCACTAGCAAGAGAATATTGCTAGAAATGTAGATGTTAAATGTGCTTCTAATGAGGCTTTAAAAGAAAATGATGAATATGTGATTGGACAATGGAAGAAGGGCATTTCTTTTTATGCAGTGGTAAAGAACTTGTCTGAATTATGTCCAAATGTTTGGTGAAGGGTGGAACTTGTAAGTGATGAAATTGTATATCTGCCTGATGAGATTTCTAAGCAAGTCTTGAAGGAGCCAAATGGTTTCTCCTTATTTCTTATAGTAAAATGGGAGAGAAAAGAGATGGACTTAAAAAGGAACTATGTAAAATGAAAACAAAGTTTAAAGATTTGGAAAATTCTGTTGTACAAAACTAAGGTAATATGTTCTAGAATTTTCACCAAGGACATGGCTATACAAACTTTTGTTGAAGAGATTGAGCTGGTGACTGATTGAAATAACCAACTATAACAGCAGAACAACCATCAGCTTAGAGTGAATGGGACAGAGAAAGAAGGAAAGGAGAGAATGCTGTCTGCTTCTTGGAATTCTGTAGGCAGGAACTAGTCAGAGGAGCTACACCTCTTGTCCTCCAGAAGAGAACAGAATCACCCCTGAAGCAGCTCAGAGCTTAGCAGAACCGTTGGAAGGAGCACGAGAAGCAGAGCTGCCTTGGTCTCAAGGGATGGGGCTATGGCCTCCAGGGTTTCAAAGTGTGGTGCCGTGGTCTCCTAGATCCCAATGGGTAGGACCACAGCCTCCTAGGTTTCAAAGAGTCCAGTCTTTGCCATTGAGATTCCAGAGTGTGGGACTGCCATTAGGGTATGCCTGGAGGATAGAGCCACTGCTCAAAGCTGAGTGGCCTGTGCTTCTGGAACCGAGAGTGTAGTGTTTTCACTCAGTTGGACAAAGAGAATGGGACCGCCCAAAGCCAAAGGAGCAGAGTTGCTGTCCTAGTAGACTTAGAAGGAAGAGCTGAAGCCCAGGGACAAGAGGCTTCCCACTCTGAATCCAAAGGGCATGGCCAACACTGAGTCTGGAGGGTGGGGCCATTGCTCAGGTAGTCTCAGAGAACAAAGGATTGTTTTCAAAGCTTGTGAGCTAATGTAAATTGTTTTGCTGGATTTTGAACTTCTTTGGTGCCTTTTATCCATTCTTTCCCTCAGTTGTAATGGATACGTCCACATTGTTGTATCTGTTCTGCTATTGTACTTTATAAATAGGTAACTTGTATTCTAGATTTCACAGGTTCACAGAGGAAGAATAATTTTGCCCCAGGATGGAATACACCTAAAGTTTCACTCATATTTGATAAAGATAATTCAGAACATGATATTTTAGAGTTAAAGTTGATTTAAGACTTTGGGGGTGATGGGATGAAGTGAATGTGTTTTATATGTGGCAAGTACATGAATTTTGGAGCCTAGTGTGTGATGTCATGGATTGAATTGTGTCCCTAAAGAATTACATGTCAACTTGCCTAGGCCATGTGTCCCAGTATTGTGTGGTTGTCCTCCATTTTGTGATGTGATATGATTATCCATTTTATGACATTTATATTGTAAATCCTGTCCTCCTCATATTAATGAGATGGGATCAGTGTGGGGTATATCTTGAGTTACAACCTTGCTCATGTCATACCCTTGCTTGAGTCACACCTTTTGTCTTACAAGAGAGAAGCGAGCAGAGAGGGAAGGGACCTCACTACTGCCAAGAAAAAAGAGGAGCAGAGCACATCTTTTAGACTCATTGTTTCTGCTCTGAGAACCTCCTAGACTCTGAGAAAGATGGATACCAAGACATATGGAGATCTCCAAGGAACACTGGGCTCACAGATGTGGAAAGAAGACAAGGAACTTCCCCCAAATAAAGTTTTCCCCTAGAGCTCTCAAACCAAACTTGCTGCCATCAAGTCAATTCCAACACACAGCAACCCACATTGGGTTTCCAAGGCTGTAAATCTTTATGAAAGTAGACTGCCCAACCTTTTTTCCGCAGAGCGGCTGATAGGTTCAAGCTGCCAGCTATCTGGTTGGCAGTCAAATGTCTTAATCACCACCACACCACCAGAGCTCCTTTCCCGTAGAGGCAGTGTCCTTAATTTCAACTTCGAGGGAGCTCTGATGATATAGTGCCAAAGGCATTTGACTGCTAACCAGAAGGCTGGTGATTCAAATCCACCAGCCACTCCTCAGAAGGAAGATGGGCAATCTGCTTCCCTAGTGATACTGCCTCAGAAACCCAAGGAGGGGTCGATTTGAGTAAGATTTGATTGGACGGCAGTGCGTTTGGTTTTATTTTTTATTTTTTAGCCTCCTAAACTGTGAGGTGATAATTTTCTGTTTGTTAAATCTGTCTACTTAGATAACTAAGACAAATGTATCCTCTACCCCAAAAGTTTTTCTTTTGCACGTTTGTAATCTTTCTCTCCTCCCTTTCTCCACCCTTTCCTCTCCCATCCTGAGGCAACTACTGATCTGTTTTCTGCCACAATTGTTTACATGTTCTTCTGCATGTTCTATTTTGTGTCTCTACTTAATGTACTCAGTGTTTTTTCCAACTCTTGAGCGTATGGAATGTGGTTAACATGTATTAGTGTCGTTGCCTACTATTCTGTTACCTGTGTCAATTTTGATTGATTTATTAATCTCATTATGAGATATGTTTTCCTGCTTCTTTGTATGCCTGGTATCTCTGATTGGATGTCAGGCATGAATTTTACCTTGTTAGAAACTGGATATTTTTGTATTCCTGTCTGGATTTTTGAGCTTTGCTGAGTTGCTTGGGCACAGTTTATGTAGCAGCAGAGTCCTTTAGTCTAGAACTCATTTCTCACTATTACTGAGGCAATGCCCTTATTGATTGATTGATTGATTGATTGTGATTTGGGTGATGATTTACAGAGCAAATTCCCTTTCCATACAGCAGTTTACATATACTTTGTCTCATGACATTGACCACAGTTTACCACAAAGGCAATGCCCTTTTGAGTGCTCTACCTGATGCAAAAGTTTTCCACTCTTGCTGGTGCCAATATGAACTTTCTCCAGCTCTGCTAGCTTTGGGGGTTGTTCTTCTCCTTCTCTTATGTGGTCCTTTTCAAGGCTCAAGTACGGTCCTCACGCACTTGCACTGCTCACTATTCGGCTGAACACTTGAAGGATGGATCCTGTGCAGATCTCTCGAGCTCACTTTCTGTGTAGCTCTCACCAGTCTAGTCTTCTGCCCTACTAATCTGAGCTACCTAAACCAAAAGCCAAACTTACTGCCTTGGAGTTGGATCTGACTCATAGCAACCCCTCCTCAGGTTTCCGAGGTGGTATCACTACAGAAGTAGATTGCCCAGTTTTCCTTCCGAGGAGTGGCTGGTGGGTTTGAACCACAAGCCTGCTGGTTAGTAATCAAGTGCCTTAGGCACTATACCACCAAAGCTCCTTTGAGCTACCTTGTTGTTGTTGTTGTTATGTGCCGTCGAGTCGGCCCCGACTCATAGCGACCCCTCCTTGGGTTTCCGAGGCAGTATCACTACGGAAGTAGG
>NW_006921786.1:3850224-3857673 GCF_000298275.1 Orycteropus afer afer | reverse complement strand
AGCTCTGGTAGCATAGTGCCTAAGGCACTTGACTGCTAACCAGAAGGCTGGCAGTTCAAACCCACCAGCCACTCCTCGGAAGGAAGGTTGGGCACTACTTCTGTAGTGATACTGCCTCGGAAACCAAGGAGGGGTCGCTATGACTTAGGGCTGACTCGACCGCACCTAACAATGACAACAACAACTCTAAAAGGATTTATTTGCTAAATGTTTTATTTCACCCAGAAGATGTAAATGAATGACTACTTTGTCCCAGGTAGGATCTTGGGGACTAGAGAAGTACAATGGAGAGAATGACAGAATCCTTTTTATCATAATGCTAATAGAGGTAAATAGTAATAAAATTGTGTGTAGATATGTAATAAACTGTGATGAATGCTACGAATGAAAAGTGCTGTGTGCTGTATAACAGGTAACACAGTATTTTCATCATACTTACTTATTTTTTTAGTTCTGGATTATTTTTAGATGAGGACTGAGAAGAATTAAGTAACTAGCTTACACACAGTTAGAAGGTGGCAGAGCTGAGAATTGGGACTCAGTATGCCTGGCTCCCTTAGTTGTTCCAAACCATTGCTGGCTTACTTCCTGGTCTCCCTTAACTGAATGGCAGTGAAACAGTGCCTGCTGTTTATGAATAGCCCTAAAACATTGTCCAATATAGTGCCAGAACATGAGCCCCTCAGGTTGGAGGGTACTCAAGATATAACTGGGGAAGAGCTGCCTCCTCAGAGTAGAGCAGACCTTTATGATGTGGATAGAGTTAAGCATTCAGGACCTCCATTTGCTAATGTGGCATGACTCAAAATGAGAAGAAGCAGCTGCAAACATCCATTAATAATCAGAACATGGAATGTACAAAGTATGAATCTAGGAAAATTGGAAGTTATCAAAAATAAAATGGAATGCATAAAGATAGATACCTAGGCATTAGTGAGCTGAAGTGCACTGGTTTCGGCCATTTTGAATCAGACAACCATATACTCTACTAAGCTGGGAATGACAAATTGAAGAAGAATGGCATGACATTCATCATCACAAAGAGTGTCTCAAGATCTATCCTGAAGTACAATGCTGTCAGTAATAGGATAATATCCATATGCCTCCAAGGAAGACCAGTTAATACTACTACTATTCAAATTTACACACCAACCACCAAAGCCAAAGGTGAGGAAGTTGAAGATTTTTATCAACTTCTGCAGTCTGAAATTGACCGAACATGCAATCAAGATGTGTTAATTATCACTGGTGATTGGAATGCAAAAGTTGGAAACAAAGAAGAATCACCAGTACTTGGAAAATATGGGCTTCATGATAGAAATAACGCTGGAGATAGCATGATAGAATTTTGGAAGACCAACGACTTACTCATTGCAAATATCTTTTTTCAACAACACAAATGGCAACTATCATCTGGACTTCACCAGATGGAGTCCATGGGAATCAGATTGACTACATCTGTGGCTAGCAGTGATGGAGAAGCTTAATATCTTCAGCCAAATCAAGGCCAGGAGCTGATTGTGGAACAGGGCATCAATTCCTTATATGCAAGTTCAACTTGAAGGTGAAGGCAATTAAAACAAGTCCATGAGAGCCAAAATATGACCTTGATTATATCCCTCTTGAATTTAGAGACCATCTAAAGAATACATTTGATGGATTGAACACCAGTGACCGAAAAGCAGAGAAATTGTGGGATGACATCAAGAAAATCATCCATGAAGAAAATAAAGGTCATTAAAAAGACAGGAAAGGAAGAAAAGACCAAAGTGGATGTCAGAAGAGACTCTGAAACTTGCCCTTGAACATGGAGGAGCTAAAGCAAATGGAAGAAATGACAACATAAAAGAGCTGAACAGAAGATTACAAAGAGCAGCTTGAGAAGACAAAGTCAATTATTACAATGAAATGTGCAAAGACCTGGAGTTAGAAAACCAAAAGAGATGAACATGCTCAGCATTTCTCAAGTTGAAAGAACTGAAGGAAAAAAAAGAAGCCTTGAGTTACAGTATTGAAAGATTCTATGAGCAGCATATTGATTGATGCAGGAAGCATCAAAAGAAGATGGAAGGAATACACAGAGTCACTGTGCCAAAAAGAATTGGTCAATGGTCATCAATTTCAGGAGGTGGCATATGACCAAGAACTAGTGGTACTGAACAAAGAAGTTGAAGCTGCACTGAAGGAATTGGTGAAAAACAAAGCTCCAGGAATTGGCGGAATACCCATTGAGATGTTCCAACAAGTGGATGCCAGCATGGGAGGCACTCACTTGGTTATGCTAAGAGACTTGGAAGACAGCTACCTGGCCAACTGACTGGAAGAGATCCATATTTGTACCCATTCCAAATAAAGGTGATCCCACAGAATGTGGAAATTACCGAACAATATCATTAGTATCACACACAAGTAAAATCTTACTGAAGATAATTACAAAATGGTTGCATCAGTATATTGATAGAGAGTGTCCAGAAATGCAAGCCGGATTCAGAAGAGAACATGGAACAAGGGATATCATTGCTGATATCAGATGGATCTTGGCTGAAGGTAAAGAATGCCAGAAAGATATTTACTTATGTTTTATTGACTACGCAGAAGCATTAAGTTGTGTGGATCATAATAAATTATGGATAACGTTGAAAAGAATGGGAATTCCAGAACACTTAATTGTACTCATGAGGAACTTGTACTTAGACTAGGTGGCTGTAGTTCAAGCAGAACAAGGGGATACTGCATGCTTTAAAATCAGAAAGGGAATGTGTCAGGGTTGTATCCTTTCACCATACTTATTCAATGTGTATGCTGAACAAATAATCCAAAAAGCTGGACTATATGAAGAAGATCATGGCATCAGGATTGGAAGAAGGCTCATTAACAACCTGCGATATGCAGACAACACAACTTTGCTTGCTGAAAATGAGGATGACTTGAAGTACTTACTGATGAAGATTGAAGACTACAGTCTGCAGTATGGATTACATTTCAACAAAGGAAAAATCCTCACAGCTGGACCAATAAGCAGAATCATGATAAATGGAGAAAAGTTTGAAGTTGTCAGAGATTTCATATTACTGGTTCCACAATCAACACCCATGGAAGTGGCAGTTAGAAAACCAGGCATTGTATTGCACTGGGCAAATCTACTGCAAAAGATCTCTTTAAAGTGTTGAAGAGCAAAGATGTCACTCTGAAGACTAAGGTGTGCCTAACCCAACCATAGTATTTTCAGTAGACTCATATATCTGGGAAGGAGCTATGGTGGTGTAGTGCCTAAGGCTAGGCTAACCAGAAGGCTGACAGTTCAAACCCACCAGCCACTCCTTGGAAGGAAGATTGGGCTATCTAATTCTGTAGTCATGTTGTTGTTGTTGTTAGGTGCTGTCAAGTCATCTCTGACTCATTGTGACCCTATGCACAGCAGAACAAAATATTGCCTGGTCTTGTGCCAGCCTCATGATCCTTGCTATACCTGAGCCCATCGTTGCAGCCACTGTGTCTATCCATCTGGTTGAGGGCCTTCCCCTTTGTTGACCCTCCACTTTACTAAGCACAATATCCTTCTGTAGGGAATGATTCCTTCTGACAATATGACCAAAGTAGATGAGACGAAGTCTGGCCATTCTTGCTTCCCAGGAGCATTCTGGCTGCACTTCTTCCAGAATAGATTTGTTAGTCCTTTTAGCAGACCATGGCACTCTTAGCATTCTTCTCCAGCACCACAACTCAAAAGCATGAACTCTTCTGTCTTCCTTATTCATTATCCAGCTCTCACATACATAAGAAACAATTGAAAATACCATGGCTTGGGTCAAGTGCACCTTAGTCTTCAAGGAGACATCTTTGTTTTTCATCACTTGAAAGAGGTCTTTTGCAGCAGATTTGCCCAATGCAGTATGTCATCTAATGCTTTGACTGCTGCTTCCATTGGTGTTGATTACAGGACCAAGTAATATGAAATCCTTGACTTCAATCTTTTCTCCATCCACTATGAAGCTGTTTATTGGACCAGTTGTGAGGATTTTTGTTTTCTTTTGCTGTGTAGTAAATTACTTAGTGTGGCTTTTCTACCCATAAGTCTTTGTAAACTCCAAGGTGGGATTTGCTATGAGCAACTGAGGAGCTCCTGATTGCTAAAGTTGTCCACCTGGAGTATTTCTGTTGGGATTGGCACAAAACAATGTTCTGGGAGATTCCCACACTCTCTCAGGAGCTTAGAGTTCTGATGCTGTGATTGGCTAGTTTGGCCACTCTGCCAGGTTCAAAAGGAGGCCTCCTAGAGGCAGAACTCTCTCTGACTGCTGGTTGAGGAAGACGTGCTGCTGAAAGAGACACGTGCTCCTGAAAGAGACACGTGCTGCTGGGAAAGAGACACGAGACACACATTGTTGAGACACCAAGGGACATGCATTGCTGGGGGAGAGACTGTGAGAGATTTGGCTGAGAGACGGTGGGCTGGGAGAGAGACTGAGCATTTGTCCTGAACTTGAATTGTAGCCTGGTGCTTCCCTAATAAACCCCATAGTCTGTGAGTTCTGTGTGGCCACTACAGTGAATAATCGAACCCAGGAGAGAGGTGGTGGGTATTTTGGGAGGAATGGTTGGTAAAAGGGCTGGAGGGAGGCAGCATGTCTGGCCTCGCAGGAATAGGCCGTGGGCTATTGATGGTGATTCTGTCTTCCTCTTGTGGGATTAGAGGAGGTCAGAACATGTGGCCTCCTTGCCCTTTTTGTATCTTTATATTTAGGTGTAAGCCATACTGCAGACTGTAGTCTTTAATCTTCATCAGTAAGTGCTTCAAGTCATCCTCACTTTCAGCAAGCAAAGTTGTGTCATCTGCAGGTTGTTAATGAGTCTTCCTCCAATCATGATGCCATGTTCTTCTTCATATGATCCAGCTTCTTGGATCATTTGCTCAGCATACAAGTTGAGTAAGTATGGTGAAAGGCTTCAGCCTTAACGTGCTCCCTTGATTTTGAACCATGCAGTAACCCCTTGTTCTGTTGTAATGACAGTTTCCTGATCTATGTACAGGTTCCTCGTGGGTACAATCAAGTGTTCTGGAATTCCCATTCTTCTAAAAGTTATCCATAATTTGTTATGATCCGTACAATCAAATGCTTTTGCATAGTCAATAAAACATAAGGAAACATCTTTCTGGAATTCTTTGCTTTCAGCTAAGATCCTTCTGACATCAGCAATGATAGCCCTCATTCCATATCCTCTTCTGAATCCAGCTTGCATTTCTGGAAGCTCTCTGTCAATATACTGCTGTAACCGTTTTTGAATTATCTTCAATAAGATTTTACTTGTATGTGATATTAATGATGTTGTTTGATAATATCCACATTCTAGGGATCACCTTTCTTTGGAATGGGTACAAATATGGATCTCCTCCAGTCAGTTGGCCAGGTAGCTGTCTTCCAGATCTCTTGGCATAGCCGAGTAAGTGCTTCCAGTGGGGCATCTGTTTGTTGAAATGTCTCAGTGGGTATTCTTTCAATTCCTGGACCCTTGTTCTTTGCCAGTTCCTTCAGTGCAGTTTTGACTTCTTCCTTTATTATTGGTTCTTGATCATATGCCACCTCTTGAAATGGATGAACATTGACCAATACTTTTTGGTACAGTGACTCTGTGTATTCCTTCCATCTTATTTTGATGCTTCTTGCATCATTTTTATCATAGAATCTTCCAGTATTGGAACTCCAGGCTTAAATTTTTCCTTAGTTCTTTCAGCTTGAGAAATGCCAAGTGTGTTCTTCCCTTTTAGTTTTCTAACTCAAGGTCTTTGCACATTTCATTATAATAATTGGCTGTGTCTGCTCAAGCTGCTCTTTGAAATCTTTTGTTCGGCTCTTTTATCTTCTCATTTCTTTCATTTGCTTTAGCTACTGTCCACTCAAGGGCAAATTTCAGAGTCTCTTCTGACATCCATTTTGATCATTTTTCCTTTCTTGTCTTTTTCATGACCTCTTACTTTCTTCATGGATGATGTTCTTGATGTCATCCCACGATTTCTCTGTATCAGTAGTGATACCATCTCAGAAACCCAAGGAGGGGTTGCTATGAATGGGATCTGACTCAAAAGCAGTGAGTTTGGTTTTTTGGTTTCATATGCATGTGAAAGCTAAACATTGAATAAGGAAGACCAAAGAAGAGTTGATGCTTTTGAGTTGTGGTGTTGGTGAAGAATAGTGAAAATACCATGGACTGCCAGAAGAAGTAACAAATATTTCCTGGAAAGTAGTGCAGCTGGAATGGTCCTTGGAAGTGAAAATGACCATACTTTGTTGCACCTACTTTGGTCATGTTGTCAGAGGGCTCATTCTCTGTAGGAAGATATCATTCTTGGTAAAGTTAGAGGGTCAGCAAAAAAGTGGACAATCTTCAATGAGATGGATTTGACACAGTGGCTGCAGTGGTGAGTTCAGGTATAGCAAGGATTGTGATGATGGCGCATGACCAGGCCATGTTTTGTTCTTGTATGTAGGGTTGATATGACTCAGTGTTGGCTCGACAGCACCTAATAACAACTATTATTGTAGACTTGCGTATTTCTGTTAAGGTTTGATTTATGTATTTTGGGCATTTTTCATTTGGGATAGATATTACAGTTATGTCTTCTTGTTCAGTTGATCATTTAATCATATAATATATCCTTCCTTGCCTCATGCTAGTTCTAATGTTAAAGTCTTTTTTTTTAATGAAAAATTAATATTGCCACTCCTGTTCTTTTTTGATTGCCATTTGATTAGTTTATGTTTTTAATGTTTATTTTCATCTTTATGTCTAAGGTGTGTCTATTATAGACAGCATATTGATAGGTCACATTTTCTTATCCATTCTGCTACTCTCTGTCTCTTGACTGGTGCATTTAATCCATTTACATTCTGTGTAATTATGGACAAGTATAAATTGTTGCTGTTACTTTGTGTTTTCCTTGAATTCAGTGAGAACATACCAGAATCTTTGGGACACATCAAAAGCAGTGATCAGAGGCCAATTTATAGCAATAACTGTACACATCCAAATAGAAGAAGCCAAAATTGACACCTTAACCCAACATCTCCAAGAGTTAGAAACAGAGCAGTAAAATAATCCTATAAATCACTAGGAGAAAATAAATAATAAAGATTCAAGCAGAAATAAATGAAACAGAAAAACAGTAGATAGAATTATCAATATTAGAAGTTGGTTCTTTGACAATCAATTAAATCGGCAAAGCACTGGCAAATCTAACAAAGGAAGAAGAGAAGATGCAAATAATACAAATAAGAAATGAAATGGGTGACGTCACAAAAGAACCAACTGAAATAAAATCAAAGCAACAGAACACTATAAAAAGCTATACTCCAGCAAATTTTCCAACAACATATCAAGAAAATCATTCATCATGACCAAGTGGGGTTCATACCAGGTATGCAAGGATGGTTCAACATTAGAAAAACAATC
>NW_006921786.1:3822791-3830842 GCF_000298275.1 Orycteropus afer afer | reverse complement strand
TGACACGGTGGCTGCGATGATGGGCTCAAGTATAGCAGGGATTGTGGGGCTGGCGTGGGATTGGGCAGTGTTTCGTTCTGCTGTGCATGGGGTCGATATGAGTCGGAAACGACTCGACGGCACTTAACAACAACAACAACAACAACATAGATTGAGTAAGTATGGTGAAAGGCTACAACCCTGACACACTCCTTTCTTGATTTTAAACCCTTTTTCTGTTTGAACAACAGGCTCCTGGTATATGTAGACAGGTTCCCCATGAGTACAATTAAGTGCTCTGGAATTCCCATTCTCCACAGTTTGTTATGATCCACATAGTCAAATGCTTTGGCATAGTCAATAAAACACAAGTAAACATCTTTCTGGTATTCTTTGCTTTGAGCCAAGATCTAGCCATTAGAGAAATGCAAATCAAAACAACAATGAGATACCATCTCACTGGAGCATTTATGTTTTTGTTGTTGTTAGGTGCCTTCGAGTTGGCTCTGACTCTTAGCAACCCTATGTACAACAGAACAGAACACTGCCTGGTTGTGCGCCATCTTCACAATCCATGCTATACTTGATCCCATCATTACAGCCACTGTATTAATCCATCTGATTGAGGTCTCCCCCACTGTCTCTGACCCTCTAGTTTAGGGAGCATGATATCCTTCTCCAGGAAATGGTCCCTTCTGACAACATGACCAAAGTAGATGAGATGAAGTCTGGTCATTCTTGTTTCCAAGGAGCATTGTGGCTGCACTTCTTTCAGGACAGATTGGTTTATTCTTCTGGCAGTCATCATATTTTCAGTATTCTTCGCCAACACCACAATTCAAAAGCATCAAATTTTCTTTGGTCTCCTTTGTTCATTGTCATACTTTCACATGCATATGAGGCAGTTGAAAATATCATGGCTTGGATTAGGGACATCTTAGTCTTCAGAAGGGAGCTCTGGTAGCATACTGCCTAAGGCACTTGACTGCTAACCAGAAGGCTGGTGGTTCAAACCCACCAGCCACTCCTCAGAAGGAAGGTTGGGTAATCTACTTCCATAGTGTTACTGCCTCGGAAAACCAAGGAGGGGTTGCTATGAGTTGGGTCCGACTCCACGGCACATAAGAACAACAACAGTCTTCAGAATTATATCTTTGCTCTTCAGTGCTTCAAAGAAGTCTTTTGCAGTGGATACTGGGCAGTAAGACATCTGGTTCATGATTGCTGCTTTCATGTGTGTTGATTGTAGAACCAAGTAATAGGAAATCTGTGACACCTTCAGTCTTTTCTCCATTTACCATGCTGTTGCTTATTGGTCCAGTTGTGAGGATTTTTGTTTTCTTTATGTTGACATGTAATATATACTGCAGACTAATCTTTAATCTTCATCATTCAGTGCTTCAAATGATAGTCACTTTCAGCAAGCAGGGTTGTGTTGTCTGCTTATCTCAGGTTATCAGTGAGTCTTCCTCCAATCCTGCTGCCATGTTGTTCTTCATATAGTCCAGTTTCTCAGATTATTTGCTCAGCATACAGAATTAATAAATATGGTGAAAGGAAAAAACCCTGACACACACCCTTCCTGATTTTAAATCATGCAGTATCCCCTTTTTCCGTTCAAACAACAGCCTCCTCTCTATGTACAGGTTCCTCATGAGTACAATTAAGTATTCTGGAATTCCCATTCTTCTCAATGTTATCCATAATTTATTGTGACCCACAAGTTCGAATGCTTTTGCATAGTTAATAAAACACAAATAAACATCATTGCTTTCAGTCACGATCTATCTGACATCAGCAATGATACCTCTCATTCCATATCGTCTTCTGAATTCAGCTAGCATTTCTGGACTTTCCCTGCCAATATACTGCTGCAACTCTTTCTGAATTATCATCAGCAAAATTTTGCTTATGTTTGATATTAATGATACTGTTTGATAACTTCTGCATCCTATTGGATCACCTTTCTTTGGAATGGTCACAGATATGGATATTTTTCAGTCATTTGGCCAGGTAGCTGCTTTCCAAATTTCTTGGCATAAATGATTGAGCGGCTCCAGTGCAGCATCCATTTGTTGAAACATTTCAATGAGTATTCCATCAATTCCTGGAGCCTCATTTTTTCCCAATTCCTTCACTGAAGCTTGGACTTCTTCCTTCAATATCATTGGTTCTTGATCATATGTTGCCACCTGATGTGGTTGAGCATCGACCAGGTCTTTTTTGATAGTGACTCTGTGTATTCCTTACATTTTCTCTTGATGGTTCCTGCATCTTTCAATATTTTGCCTATACAATCCTTCAGTATTGCAATTGGAGGCTTGAATTTTTTCCTCAGATCTTTCAGCTTGAAAAATGACAAATGTGTTCTTCTCTTTTGGTTTTCTAATTCTAGGTCTTCCCACATTTCACTATAATACTTTACTTTGTTTTCTTGAGCTGCCCTTTGAAATCTTCTTTTTAGTTCTGTTTGAGGTGGCAGCTTTCCCCTAGTCATATTTTGAGGGCCTTCCAACCAGAGGAGCCTATCTTTTGACACTATATGATTTATGCATTCTTTCCCTCCTTCCATCCACTTTAGCTATTGTCTGTTCGAGAGCAAGTTTCAGTGTCTCTTCTGACATCCCTGTTGGTCTTTTCTTCCTTTCCTGTCTTTTTAATGGCCCTTTGCTGTCTTCATGTGTGAAGTTTTTGATGTCATCCCACAACTTTTATAATCCTTGGTCATTGATGTTCAATGCACTAAATATATTCTTCAGATAGACTCTAATTTCAGGTGGGATATAATCAAGATTGTATTTTAGCTCTCGTGGACTTGTTTTAATTTTCTTCAGCTTCAACTTAAACTTGCATGAGATATTGATGGTTTGTTCCACAGTCAGCTCCTGGCCTTGGCTGACTGATGATGACATTGAGCTTCTCCATCACCTTTTTCCACAGATATAGTTGATTTGATTCCTCTGTGTTCCATTTGGTGAGATCCTCTTGTATAGTTGCTGTTTATGTTGTTGAAAAATATATTTGCATTGAGTAAGTTGTCAGTCTTGCATAATTCTGTAATGTGGTTTCTGGTATTGTTTCTTTCACCAAGGCCATATTTTCCACCTGCCAGTGGTTCTTCTTTGTTTCCACCTTTTGCATTCCAATCTCCAGTAATTATGAATACACCTTGATTGTGTTTGGTCAATTTCAGATGGCAGAAGTTGGTAAAAATCTTAAGTTTCCTCATCTTTGGCTTTAGTGGTAGGTGCGTGAATTTGAATAATAGTAGTATTAACTGGTCTTCCTTGTAGGCATATGGATATTACCCTGTCAATGACAGCATTGTACTTCAGGGAAGATCTTGAAACATTCTGAATTCCATGGTATTGCTCTTCACTTTGTTGTTCCTGGCATAGTCAGCTGTATGATTGTCTAATTTTGATGGTCAATACTGGTTCATTTCAGCTTACTAATGCCTACTATAGGAGCTCTGGTAGCAGAGTGCCTAAGGCACTTGACTGTTTACCAGAAGGCTGGCGGTTCAAACCCACCAGCCACTCCTCGGAAGGAAGGTTGGGCAATCCTACTTCCGTAGTGATACTGCCTCGGAAACCCAAGGAGGGGTCGCTATGAGTCGGGGCCGACTCGACGGCAAACAACAACAACAACAACAATGCCTACTATATTGATTTTTATGTGTTCCATTTCTTTTTTAACAACTTCCAATTTTCCTACATTCATACTTCCACGTTCCAGTTACTAATGAATGTTTTCAACTGTTTCTTCTTATTTTCAGGTGGGTCCCAAAAGTTTTACTCTATCCATGTCACTAAGGTCAACTCTGTTTGAGGTGACAGCTCTTCCCTAGTCATATTTTGAGTGCCTTCCAGCTTGAGGAGCTCATCTTCTGGCACTACATCAGACAGTGTTTCACTACTATTCATAAGATTTTCAGTGGCAAGGTTTTTTCAGAAGTGGTTGGCCCTATCCTTCTTCCTAGTCTGTCTCAGTCTAGAAGCTCTGCCAAAACCTGTCCACCATGGCTGACCCTGCTGGTATTTGAAATACTGGTGGCATAGCTTCCAGCATCACAGCTACACCCAAGCCACCACAGTATGACAAACTGACAGACACGTGGTGGACAAACTAGGATACATACACACAATGGAATATTATGCACACATACAGTGAATCTGCGAAACATAACATGGATGAACCTAGAGGACATTATGCTGAGTGAAATTAATCAGTCCTAAAAGGACAAATGTTGTATGAGACCACTATTGTGAAAAAGTCAAGAAAAGATTTACACTCAAATGGGTGGTTACTAGCAGAGGGAGGGGAAGGGAAGTAACTGGAGAGTAGATAGATACATACTGACTGCAGTGTAGTAAATTACTTAGTATGGCTTTTCTATCCATAAGTCATTGTAAACTCAGTGGTGGAATGAGCAGCTGAGGAGCTCCTGATTGTAAATGTTATCCACCTGGGTTATTTCTGTTGGGCTTGGCACAATGCAGTGTTACAGGAGGCTCACTCTTAGGTGCTTATAAGTTGTTATGATTGGTTGGTTTGGCCACTCTGCCAAACTCAAAAGGAGGCCTCCTAGAGGCAGAACTCTCTCTCTGACTGCTTGTTGAGGAAGACGTGCTGCTGAAAGAGACACGTGCTCCTGAAAGAGACACGTGCTGCTGGGAAAGAGACGCAAGAGACACGCGTTGCTGAGTAAGACACTGAGGGACATGCACTGCTGGGGGAGAGACTGTGAGAGATTTGGCTGAGAGATGGTGGGCTGGGAGAGAGACTGAGCGTTTTTCCTGAACTTGAATTGTAGTCTGGTGCTTCCCTAATAAACCTCTTAATCTGTGAGTTCTGTGTGGCCACTGCAGCAAATTATCAAACCCAGGAGAGAGGTGGTCGTGCTTTGGGACGGTTGGAGAAAGGGCTGGAGGGAGGCAGCATGTCTGGCCTTGCAGGAATAGGCCTTGGGCTATTGATGGTGATTCTGTCTTCCTATTGTGGTATTAGAGGAGGTCAGATCATGTGGCCTCCTTGCCGTTTTTGCACTGACTTAGGTGAAGGAGATAGCAATGTACAGTGAGAAGGATGTCTGTTTTATTACTTTTAAATTAAAAAATTTTTAAATCATTTTTATGTATTTTAAGTTGCTTCAAAATGACTCTGGTATCAAAATAGCATTTATCCTATACTTGTTGGCAAATAATAGATGCCTAATAGATGTTTATGAATTATATATATATGAAAATAAGCCTTCCATAACTTTCTAATACCTTCTGAAATAAAAACCTTTCTTTAGTCTAAAAAAATATAAAAAGATATCAAAGTACAGAGTCAGTAATATTTTTAATTAAATATTCTGTGACATTAAAAAAGAGGAATGTAGACTCTAGCCCATTGGTATTTCCTGTTTTGGGTTTCTAGTTCCATAGCAAAAGAAGTTTTCTTTAGGGGTAATTGATGGATACCTTGTTTCAGATCCATGCACTGATTGAATGCTAGACCCTAAGCTCAGAATTGTTGGGGATTTCAGGGATGTATGGCTCTTTGAATCCACTAATCTTTGTTTTAGGGTGAGTCTTACAACTCAGTCGATTTATTATTGATTCTCCTCACTTTATTTATTTATTTGTGCTGATTTCCATTTGCTTTCCAACAGTTTCCTTTTTCATTTCTTTGTTTCTTTTCTACCTTGAACTTCCAGATTTCAGTTAAATATTGGGACTGTCAGGTTCCGGTTACTATCATGTAATAGTAAATTAGTTATATGAGAGGGTTAGAAAAGAAGAGCATGGAGAAGGCTCCTCCTTCTGGTATTTTCTTCATTTAACAGGAAGGATTTTCCTTCAAATACATGCATCTTAAAACACACACACGTACACACACACACACACAAGTTAAAACCAAAATATTTTATAATTAGAGCAAAAAATGCTGAAGGAGGGACTACAGTTTTTCTTTTGGCATCTTCCCTTGAATCCCTTTCTTGTGGTTTCTTAAATCTTCTGATGCCCTAATCCTAAGGCACATTTTTTCCTTCTCAGTTTTACCATAGGAAGGCAAGGCAGTGTTCAGACACCTTCATTTGGAGCCAGATTTATGGTTGTGACATTGTATTTTTTCCAGGAGCAGTGGAAGTGCCTGGATTCTAATCAGAAGGAACACTACTGGGATCTCATGCTGGAGACCTATGGGAAAATGGTCTCAGGAGGTAAGGCCATAGCTTACCCGTGGAAGGAGATGGAAGGTCTGGGAAGCTCTTTGGCAATATTTGTATTCTTTTCGAGATACGTGTTCAACTTGAAGTTCTCAGAGTGAGGCACATCATTAATGACACAGTTGGGAACTGAGTTGGAGCTAGCACAGCTATAGTAAGAACTTCCTTGCGTTGGATACCTGGAGCTCTAGTGGGTACACAATGTACAGTAAATCCTTATCTCCACAACCACCCTATGAAGTGGGTGGTGTCGTAGTCTCATTTTAAAGATGAAGAAAACGAATGTCAGATTGGGTCACTGGCTCCCTGTTAACATCCCTTATAAGTGCTGAGTCAGGACAGCACATGGTGTAGTTGGCTTTGAGTCTAAGTTCTTTTCCACTAAGCCATACTCCTCCCACCAAACGTGGATGGTGCCCCAGTCATGCCCTTATTCCCCAGCCTCCTATGTGGTCTGCAGTTCCTTCTGTTCACATGCTCCAGACTTTGCTTTTTGTAGTTTTCAAAATAATTCCTGGTATTACAGAGTATTGGTCTCTGGCATGCCCCACACATCCTGACTTTCCTGAAGCAGTCTTCAGAGGCTTTGTTTCCCTTCATGTTTGGTTAGAATGCTCCTTTGAAAGATAGCACGGGCTCCCTAGTCTTCCCAGTTTCCCTGGGCCCACACACTTACCTCTCTCTGTGCCAGGCATTTCTAATCCCAAGCCTGACCTAGCTAATTCAGTGGAGCATGGGAAGGAGCTGGGGGGGGGGGGGGGGACTCCACCTTCATTCCAGTGAGAAGATCCCAACTCCCACCTGTATAGATAAGTGATCTTGAACTGGCCCTGAGCAATATCTGACCTCCCCCCATTAAGTTGAATGTGGTGGTAGAGGTGGTATGTGTTTGGCTTCTATTACATTGGTTATAACTAACCATGATTAGGTTAGTTCAATTGGAATAGTGAGATTGGGTCTTCTCTTATCTGCACACAGGGCTGTTGACATATATTTGACAATGGAAGAAAGACCACACATCAGATCCGCTCCCTTGTAGTCTAGTCTGTAAAATTGTTACAATAGCTTTCTTTTACTGAGATTTAAGATTAGTACAGATTAAGCCCAATACAAAATAAATACAGGTAGAATTCCATGAAAATAAAGAATATGTAACAGCCATCATTGCCCGTACTGGCAAGAAGGTTCATAGTAATTAGACGTCTCTTATTGTGATTATAATGAATAGTAACCAGCTCATCCTTCACAAAACAAAACAAAAATAAATAAATACTTTATCTAATCTTTGCAT
Source organism: Orycteropus afer afer (assembly GCF_000298275.1). Taxonomy (NCBI): domain Eukaryota; kingdom Metazoa; phylum Chordata; class Mammalia; order Tubulidentata; family Orycteropodidae; genus Orycteropus; species Orycteropus afer. The sequence continues at coordinate 3,823,355 of NW_006921786.1, read as the reverse complement.
CTAGCTTTCATTAAACAATAGCACAATAAAAGCTTCATATAAATATACATTTTAGGACTGGGTAAGAAGAAATCTGAACTTGTTCTGCTTGAAAATATCAGTAACCCTTTCCCTTCTACACTGTTTCTAAACATTGTAGTTATGAGTAACATATGTACTGGCTGTTAGCGAAAAGTTTGACCGTTTGTGTCCATCCAGAGGCCCCATGGAAGAAAGGCTTGGTGATCTACTTTAGAAAAATCAGCCATTGAAAACTCTATGGATTACAGTTCTACTGTGACACACGTGGGGTTGAAATCAACTCACTGCCAACTGGTTGTTGATATTTTGATTATGAAGTTCAGATCATTAAAATAGTGTGATTCTGATGTAAAAATAGATGCATAGATCAATGTAAGAGAAAAGAGAGCCTAGGAAGAGAAGATGGTCTATATAAGAATTTAACATGTGATGAAGGAGGTTGTTGTTGTTGTTATGTGCCATGGAGTCGGACCCAACTCACAGCGACCCCTCCTTGGGTTGCCAAGGCAGTATCACTACGGAAGTAAATTGCCCAACCTTCCT
>NW_006921786.1:3813740-3821191 GCF_000298275.1 Orycteropus afer afer | reverse complement strand
ATGAAGTCTTGGCGTGAAAAGTAAGTCATAAATGTGAACAATAGTTTTTATACTTTAATAACTAAGGAGTTAACACTTAAAACAAAACCTTTTTTTACCAATCTAAATTTCAGATATTTAAAAACACTTAATACTTAAGTGTTGATCACTTACAGCAGAAGATGGCATGGTTATTCTGTAAATCAGTTTGGCAGTAGGTATCAAGAGCTTTAGTCCTTGGGTGGTGGAAACTGTTAATGGACTGAGCTGCTAACTGAGAGGTTGGAGGTTTGAATCCACTCATAGGTACCTCAGAAGAAAGACCTAGAGATCTACTTCTGAAAATATCAAACATTGAAAACCTATGGAGCACAGTTTTACTGTGACATACATGGAGCACCATAGATTAAGAGTAGACTCAGTGGCATCTGGTAAGTGGTATCAAGAACCTTAACATCCATGCATACTAATAAACTAATTCCACTTAAAGGAACCTTTCTTATGGTATTGATCAGAAATGTGAACAAAAACTTATGAGGAACAATTGCTTATACTACATTATTTATAATAGCAAAAACAATAAAAAGCAGTTTTCTACAGTAGGAGAATTCATAAACAAGTTATGTGTAGTACATTTCTATGGGCCATTTTTCAATCCTTAAAAATAATGCTTATAAAGACCCTTTTAACGCAAGAGAAAGTGCCTTTGCCATTTGAGGGGAATTTGTGGACTAGCATGTGCAGGCCCAGTTCTTGAGCAAGTAATTTTGGCCTTGAAAGACACTGATACACGAAATGAAAATGTAAACAGCTTCTTTAGGAGTGCAGCATTAAACTAATACATAAAAGTATGAAAATGAGTTCCATTACCAAAACAAAAATCTAAAGTACATGTTACTGTGTAGTGTTGTTAACCAGAAACCTGAGTTATAATGACAAAAAACAAAATTTTAACTGTTTCTGGGAGTTAATAGAGAACATGTGGATTCTGGATTCAAGCAGAGACCAAGGGACTCACTTTTGTACTATAGGCTTACTGCAGTAAAACTAGTAAAATGACAAATTACTGCACTTCATGAATTTGCATTGCTTGTGAATGGGAGAATCTATGTAAAATTGATGAATAACACCATTTTACTATAACAATATAAAGTCTGATATACAATATGATATTAGTTGGTGTGGGAAAAGACCATGTACATATAGGTTAAAGACAGACTAAAAGTGAATGTTTACTAATTGTTGTTATCTCTGGATAGTGTGATTGAGGTTGTTTATGGTTTTCTTCTATATGTTTTTCTGCCTTTTCAAAAATTGTTTAGTGATATTTTTCTTTTACATATAACCAAGTAAGAGTCAATCATTTTTCAAAAATAGTACTCTCATAATATACTTTTCTTTTTTTGAGCTTTAAGAAATTTATGCTCCTAATTTATGTTGTTGTTATGTGCCCTTGAGTCAGACCTGACTCATAGCGACCCCTCCTTGGGTTTCTGAGGTAGTATCACTACAGAAGTAAGATTGCCCAAACTTCCTTGCAAGGAGTGGCTAGTGGGTTTGAACCGCCAGACTTCTGGTTAGCAGTCAAGTGCCTTAGGCACTATGCTATCAGAGAAAAAAGTCCCCTATGAATCCTACTTTGCTATTCAGACATTGTCCTTAGCTCCAGAGCTGAACCACTTATCCTTGAACACAGAGCAAGCAAAGTGTAGTGCCAGGGCATCAGGCTAGATGCTGGTTTTTTTTGCCCTTACTCACTGATGCCCCTCTTGGTAGAAATAATTGACATCTTATGATGCTTCTTTCTTTGGCATTTGAGTTGGAAAAGAAGGCATAAAATTTAGAACTGTTTCATATTTTATTTCTTCTTTCAGGAGATAGACAGGAGAATGACAAAGAGAACCTAAACTTGGAAAATTATAGGGAACAGGAACCTCTCGATGCCCCCTGTCACATCTCAGGAGAAGCACCTCCTCAGGCTTCCTTGAGTGGCTTCTTCAGTGAAGACGACACAAGATGCTTTGGAGAAGGAGAGCATCTCCCCGATGTGCAAGGAAATCTCCAAGGTGAGGGGAAAGGGGATCAACTCTCTCCTCAGGAAAGAAGTTCTGGAAAACAGTTAGGCCAACATTTGCCTAACCCTCACCCAGGAGACCTGTCCATGCTGTGGCTTGAAGAGAAGCGAGAGTCCCCTCAGAAAGGCCAGCTGAGACCCCCCATGGCCCAGAAGCTCCCTACCTGCAGGGAGTGTGGGAAAACCTTTTACAGGAATTCTCAGCTTGTGTTTCACCAGAGAACTCATACTGGAGAGACGTACTTTCAGTGCCCCACCTGCAAGAAAGCCTTTTTGCGGAGTTCAGACTTTGTGAAGCATCAGAGAATCCACACAGGAGAGAAGCCTTGCAAATGTGATTACTGTGGGAAAGGCTTCAGTGACTTCTCTGGTTTGCGCCACCATGAGAAAATCCACACAGGAGAGAAACCCTATAAATGTCCCATCTGTGACAAAAGTTTCATTCAGAGGTCAAACTTTAATAGACATCAGAGGGTCCACACTGGAGAGAAACCTTATAAGTGTTCCTGCTGTGGGAAAAGTTTCAGCTGGAGCTCAAGCCTTGATAAACATCAAAGATCCCACTTGGGGAAGAAGCCTTTTCAATAGCCAGACTCCTTGAGCCCATTTCTTTCTCTAAGTCTGATGAAAAATCCTTAGCTTTTGGAATCATCCACAGGCATTGCTTCTTTTGTATCTCTGGTATGTTTTCATGGATTGGAGAAGGGAGAACCTGCAGACAGTTTTGAACTTGGAGGATAGATTGGGCTCCTGGATTGGATTTCATGCCAGCTTGATTTCTTGCTTCTGTATCGGGAGAAACAATTACCTTCATCTTTCAGCTCATCAACATGTTCAGAGTCTTCAGTTGGACCCCTTAGGACAAAAATAACATTGGGAGTTTTAGAACATTGAGCTTTAGAAGTGTCACCAGGGAAGAGTTTAACAGAGCAGCTGTAACTACTGTTCATGGGAAGAACTTTGGATCATCCCTTTTGAACTGGGATTTCAGAAGGGCAAACAGACATAGAGGACTACATAGCTCATGTGTTTTCTTTGACATGCAGGTAAAAAATGAATTTGAAGTGTCCCTTGTTTTAAATAAACATTGTAGAATAATTCCCTTTTCATTTGTGTCTGAAGTGTTCACTGTGGGTTGACTGTCACTTAAAATGCATTTTCTCATAGATGATCCCAAATGATGGTTGAGCTCCTACATGAGTACATACTTGGCCTATCAAGAATAGAGCAGAACAGTGATACCACAGGCTAACCTAAAGGCCAGGTTGTGAGAGCTTGGCCAGTGTGAGGCACTGCTTTGTATTAGATCTGTGTGTGTTGGTGCCCACTTGCTGGTGCCCCTGAAGCTGCCCCTCTTTGTCCTGACATCCCACTTGTTGTTATTAGATGCTGTCAAATTGGCTCCAACTCATAGAGACCTGTGTACAACAGAATGAAACAGTGCATCATCCTCGGCATCCTTGCCACTGTGTCAGTCCATCTCATTGAGGGTCTGGCCCTTTTTTTGCTGTCCCTCTGCATTACCAAGCATGATATCCTTCTCCAGGGACTGGTCCCTTCTGACAACATGATCAAAGTATGTGAGACAAAATCTGGCCATTCTTGCTTCTAAGGAGTATTCTGGCTGTATTTCTTTCTCTCTTTTTTTCCTCTTCTGATTTTATCTGCCTTTTACTTTTTATTTATTTAATTTTGAATTTTTTGCAGTGTTTCCTCTCCTCCCCTCCCACTTTCTGGTAAACAACAAAGAACATTTCCTTCCATATGTAAACCAAGACTTCTTACAATAATGAACTGATACAATATTTGTCTTTCTGTGATTGACTTATTTCACTCAACATAGTGTCCTCTAAGTTCATCCATATTATGCATTGTTTTGCAGATGCTACATTATTCGTTAGTGTTGCATAGTATTCCGTTGTGTGTATGTACCATAGTTTGGTTAGCCATTCTTCTGTTGATGGGTATGTAGGTTGTTTCCATCTTTTTGCTATTGTAAATAGTGCTGTAATGAACATGGATATGCATATATCTGTTTTTGTCTTGGCTCTCACTTCTTTAGGGTATGTACCTAGTAATGGAATTGCTGGATCAAATATTTCTAATTCCAGCTTTTTAAAGAACTGCCATACTGCTTTCTGCAGTGATTGTATCATTTGACAGTCCCACCAGCAGTGTATGAGAGTCCCAATCTCTCCACATCCTCACCAGCATTTTTTATTTTCTGTCTTATTGAACTTTGCTATTAGTGCTGGGGAAAGATGGTATCTCGTTGTTTTGATTTGCATCTCTCTAATGGCTGATGATCATGAGAATCTCTTCATGTGTTTTTTGGCTGCCTGAATATCCTGTTTGGGGAAGTGTCTATTCATGTCTTCTGCTCATTTTTAAATTGGATTGTCTGTCTTTTTGTTGTTGAGGTGTTGGAGTATTCTGTAAATTTTAGAGATAAGTCCCTTGTCAGATATGTTGTTGCTGAATATTTTTCCCCAATCTGTAAGTTCCCTTTTTCCTCTTTTGGAGAAGTCTTTTGAAGCACATAAAATTTTAATTTTTATAATGTCCCATTCATCTAGTTTATCTTTTGCTGTTTGTGCATTTTGGGTTATGCTTGATAGTTTATGCCATAAATGAGGGCCCCTAAATTTGCCCCTATTTTCTCTTTGAGGAACTTTATAGTATTAGGTTTCACATGTAAGTGTTTGATCCTTCTGGAGTTAGTTTTTGTGTATGGTGTGAGCTATGGATCTTGTTTAATTTTTCTTCAGATGGATATCAAGTTTTGCCAGCACAATTTGTTAAAGAGACCATCTCTTCCCCATGTAATGCATTTCACCCCTTTGTCAAAAATCAGCTGATCATAGGTTGATGGTTCTGTTTCTGGGTTCTCAATTCTCTTCCACTAGTCCATGTGTCCATTGTACGAAAACAAGGCTGTTTTGACTATTGTGGCTGTATAGTAGGTTTTTAGATCCAGGAATGTGAGCCATCCTTTGTTCTTCTTCAATAGTGCTTTGCTTGTCTGAGATCTCTCTTTGCATATGAAATTAATGATTGGTTTTTCCATATTCTTAAAGAATGTTGATGGGATCTGGATTGGGATTGCATTGAATGTATAGATTGTTTTGGGTAGTATTGACATTTTCACAGTGTTCAGTCTTTCTATCCATGAGCATGGTGTGTTCTTCCATTTATGTAGATCTCTTACAGTTTCTTGAAGTAGTTTTTTATAGTTTTCTTTGTGCAGGTCTTTTCTGTCCCTAGTAAGATACATTCCCAAGTATTTTTTAATTATTATTATTTTTTTGGTAGCTACCGACAGCACATAACAACAAAAACAATTGTAAATGGTACTGATTTCCTTATTTCTTTTTCAGCATTTCTTTGCTGCTGTAGAGGAATCCAGCTGATTTTTGGATGTTGATCTTGTATCTTGCCACTATGCTAAATCTCTCAATTAGTTTCAGTAGTTTTCTTGCTGAGTCTCGAGTTTTCTGTGTATAGTGTCGTATCATGAGCAAATAGGGATAATTTTACTTCTTCCTTACCAATTTGGATGCCTTTGATTTCCCTTTCTTGGCTTATTGCTCTGGCTAGGACTTTGAATACAGTGTTGAATAGAAGTGGTGCTAGAGGGCATCCTTGTCTGGTTCCTGTTCTCAAAGTGAATGGTTTCAATCTCTCTCTATTGAGAATAATGTTGGCCGTTGATTTTGCATGTTGTTGTTGTTGTTGTTGTTATGTGCCGTCGAGTCGGACCCGACTCATAGCGACGCCTTCTTGGGTTTCCAAGGCAGTATCACTACGGAAGTAGATTGCCCCATCTTCCTTCATATATGCCCCTTATTATGTTGAGGTATGTCCCTTCTATTTTCCTGAGAGTTTTTGATCAGGAATGGCTGCTGGATTTTATCAAATGCCTTTTCTGCATCAATTGATATGATCATGTAGTTCTTCTCCTTTTTTTTTTTTTTTTTTTAATTTATGTGGTGGATGATGTTGACTGTTTTCCTAATGTTGAACCATCTTTCCATGCCTGATATGAACCCCACTTGCTCATAATGAATGATTTTCTTGATATGTTGTTGGAGTCTATTGGCTTGGATTTTGTTGAGGATTTTTGCATCTATATCCATGAGGGATATTGGTCTGTAGTTTTCCTTTTGAGTGATGTCTTTGCCTACTTTTGGTATCAAGGTCACGCTTGCTTTATAAAATGAATTTGGGAGGATTTCATCCTTTTTTATGTTCTGGAATAGTTTGAGTAGTATAGGTGTCAGGTCGTCTCTGAACATTAGATGGAATTCTCCAGTGAAGCCGTTTAGACCTGGACTTTTTTTTTTTTTGAGGGGAGTTTTTTTAAATGACTTGCCCAGTTTGTTGCCTTGTTATGGGCTTGTTCAAATATTCTGTCTCAGACTGTGTAAGTGTAGGTAAGTCTTGTGTTTCTAGAGATTTGTCCATCTCTTCTAGGTTTTTGAATTTGTTGGAGTACAATTATTATCTGTTTATTGTTTATTTCAGTTGGTTCTGTTATGATGTCACCCATTTCATTTATTATTCAAGTTTTTTACATCTTTTCTTTTCCTTTATTAAACTTGCTAGGGGTTTGTCGATTTCATTAATCCTTTTGAAGAACTAGCTTCTTGTTGATTCTGTTTTTTGTTTGTTTGTTTGTTCTTTTGTTTTCTGCTTCATTTATTTCTGCTTTGATCTTTTTTATTTCCTTTCTTCTTTAGGTTGTAGGTTTCTTTTGTTGCTCTTTCCCTAACCATTGGAGTTGTTGAGTTAAGGTGTTGATTTTGATTCTTTCTTCTTTTTTGATGTGTGCATTTATTGCTATAAATTGACCTGTGAGTACTCCTTTTGCTGTGTTAAAAAGGTTTTGGTTAAGGTATATTTTCATTCTCATTTGTTTCTAGGATTTTTAAAATTTTATTTTATACTTCTTTTGTTCTGGTATCCAGTAGTTCTTGATCTTTGTTTTATTCATTTTCCATATATTTGATTTTTTTTTCCCTTGGTCTTCTTATTATTGATTTCTAATTTTATAACATTGTGATCTGAGAAGATGCTTTATAGTATTTCAGTTTTTTTAAGTTTATTGAGGCTTATTTTGTAGCCTACCATATAGTCTACTCTAGAGATTGATCCTTGTGCTCTGGAGAAAAATGTGTATTGTGCTTTTATTGGGTGTAGTGCTCTGTATATATCTTTTTTGTTTGTTTGTTTATTTATTTTTTATTTATTTTATTAGGATTTGGGTGAAGATTTACAGAGTAAATTCACTTTTCATACGGCAGTTCACATATACTTTGTCTCATGTCATTGACCAAAATTTACAATGCAGCAGCTCCCCTCCCACTTCCTCCCCATAGTTACCTCCTCCCAGTGTCCA
>NW_006921786.1:3798710-3812950 GCF_000298275.1 Orycteropus afer afer | reverse complement strand
AAAGAATGTTGATGGGATCTGGATTGGGATTGCATTGAATGTATAGATTGCTTTGGGTAGAACTGACATTTTCACAATGTTCAGTCTTCCTATCTATGAGTCTGTATATATCTTTGAGGTTGGTTTGGTTGATTGTGTTGTTGAGATCTTCTGTATCTTTGTTGAATTTTTTCCTAATTGTTCTGTCCTTCATCAAAGGTAGTTGAATTTTTTTTTTTCTTTTTCCTAGTTGTTCTGTGTTGACATCTCCTACTAATATTTTCCCTTTCACTTCAGTTAATATTTGCTTTATGTATTTTGGAGCTCTTTCATTTGGTGTATAGATAGTTACGATGGTAATGTCTTCTTGGTCAGTTGACCCTTTTAACATCAAGGAAAACTACAGACCAATATCCCTTGTGGATACAGATGCAAAAATTTTGAACAAAATTGTAGCCAATAGACTCCAACAATATATCAAGAAAATCATTCGTTATGAGCAAGTGGGGTTCATATCAGGTATGCAAAGATGGCTTTACATCAGAAAAACAACCAATGTAATCCATCACATAAATAAAACAAAGTGAAAGAACCATATGATCATATCAATTGATGTACAAAAGGCATTTGATAAAATCCAACACCCATTCCTGATCAAAACTCTCAGGAAAATAGAAGGGACATTCCTCAACATAATAAGGGGCATATATGCAAAATCGACAGCCAACATTATTCTCAATAGAGAGAGATTGAAACCGTTCATTTTGAGAACAGGAACCAGACAAGGATGCACTCTTATCACCACTTGTATTCAACATTGCATTGAAAATCCTAGCCAGAGCAATAAGCCAAGAAAGGGAAATCAAAGGCATCCAAATTGGTAAGGAAGAAGTAAAACTATCCCTATTTGCTCATGATATAATACTACATAGAAAACCCAAGAGACTCAGCAAGAAAACTACTGAAACTAATTGAGAGATTTAGCATAGTGGCAAGATACAAGATCAACATCCAAAAATCAGTTGGATTCCTCTACATCAGCAAAGAAACGCCGCAAAGGAAATAAGGAAATCAATACCATTTACAATGGTTGTTGTTGTTAAGTGCTGTCGAGTCAGTCCTGACTCATAGCGACCCCTCCTTGGGTTTCTGAGGCAGTATCACTACAGAAGTAGGATTGCCCAACCTTCCTTCCGAGGAATGGCTGGTGGGTTTGAACTGCCAGCCTTCTGGTTAGCAGTCAAGTGCCTTAGGCACTATAGTACCAGAGCAATAGCTAGCAAAAAAATAAAAAATTAAAATTAAAAAATAATAAAATACTTGGGAAAATATCTTACTAGGGACAGAAAAGACCTGTACAAAGAAAAGTATATAAAACTACTTCAAGAAACCATAAGAGATCTACATAAATGGAAAAACATACCATGCTCATGGACAGGAAGACTGAACACTGTGAAAATGCCCTTCATTGTCCCTCAGGATGGTTTTCACCTTGAAGTCTATTTTATCAGAAATTCATACTACTACTCCTGCTCTTTTTTGGTTGCCATCACCTTGGTATATATTGTTTCCATCCCTTGATTTTTAACTGATTTTTATCTTTGTGTCTAAGGTGGGTCTCTTATAGACACCATATTGTTGGGTCTTCTTTTTTGATCCAATCTGCCACTCTTTTTCTCTTGATTGGTGCATTTAGTCCATTCACTCTGAGTGTAATTAGTGATAGGTATGAATTGATTGCTGTCATTTTATTGTATTTTTTGTTGTTATTGGTGGTTTCTTTGTTCCAAATACTCTTCTGTGCTGAGTTCATTTTGTTACTTAGTATTTTTTTCTCTTTACTTCTTTATTGTTGGTTTTGTGTTTACTAAGACCTTGTGATTTTCTTCTTTCTTAGTTTGGTTTGTGGTGTAGTGCCTAAGGCATTTGCTAATCAGAAGGCTGGTGGTTCAAACCCACTAGCTGCTCCTCGGAAGGAAGGTTGGACAATCTGTAGTGATACTGCTTTGGAAACCCAAGGAGCAGTCACTATGAGTTGGATCTGACTCGATGGCAGTGAATAGTAATAGTAGTAGTAGTTTGGTTAGAGGGATTGTTAATTTTCTTTGTGGTTCCCCTGTAGTAAATTCTTAGCTTCCCAAGTTTGTAACCGTTTGTTTTGTGTAGACATTGCCCTGATTTCCTCTTCATTTGTAAGTTTTGTAGTTATAATATTTATTCCATCTGTTTGCTTTGTTGGTGTCATTTACAGATTGACTCCTCTATTTACATTTTTTGTGAGCTTATTTTGAAATTATTTTTCTGAGTTGGTTTCTAGATAGTTGTGTCAAGTGTTTTGATGTTAATTGGTTGTTTTCTGTTGGAAGGACTCCCTTTAGCATTTCTTGTAGAGTTGGTCTGATTTTCACAAATTCCCTTAATTTCTGTTTGTCTCGGAATGTCTTAATTTCCCCTTTATATATGATGGACGTTTTGGCTGGATGTATAATTCTTGGTTGGCAATTATTTTCCTTCAAAGTTTTGTATGCCATCCCATTGTCTTCTTGCCTGCATAGTTTCTGCTGAGAAATCACAGCTTAAGTCTTATTGGTTGCCCATTGTAGGCAACATTTCATTTTTCCTGAATTGCTGTCAAGATTCTTTGTGTTTGGTTTTGGAAAGATTGATTATGATGTGTTTTGGTGACTTTCTCTTGGGGTCTGTCCTGCATGGGGTTCATTGAGTTTCTTGGATGGATATCTTTTCATCTGTCATCATATAGGGGAAGTTTTTTATTAGCAAGTCTTTGACAATTTTCTCAGTGTTTTTTTCTTTTTTGCTTTCCCTTGTTCTGGTATTCTAGTCAGATGCATGTTATTTCTTTTCATGTCATCCCATATAAGTCTTAGGTTTTTTACATTTCTGTTAATTCTCTGATCTGATTTTTCCTTATAAGAGCTGGTATCAAGGGATTTGTGTTCTAGTTGGGAAATGTATTCTTCAGTCAGTTTGAATATAGTCTTTTGTCTTTCCAGTGTGTTATGTATCTCCATAGGAGCTCTGGTGGCATGGTACCTAAGGCATTTGACTGCTAACCGGAAGGCTGCTGGTTAAATCCCCCAGCCACTCCTTGGAAGGAAGACTGGGCAATCTATCTCCATAGGATACCACCTCAGAAACCCAAGGAGGGGTCGCTATGAGTCAGATTCAACTTGACAGTGGTGAGTTTGGTTTGGTTTTGGTATTTATCTCCATAATTGTAGTATTTAACTTCTGGATTTCTAATTGCTGTTCTATATGATTTCTAGTTGTCCATTTATTTTATCATTTTGTTCTTGGATGATTTTCTTGAATTCTTCAAGGGTATTGTCTGTTTTCTCCTTGCTTCTCTTTATGGTTTCCATGAGCTCTTGGAAGGTGTGTGTGTGTGTGTGTGTGTGTGTGTGTATCTTTTGAATTCCTTATCAGATAATTCCATTACTTGTTCTTCCTTGGGGACATCTTTTGATTCTTTAAATTTGACACTTCTTTCTAGTATATGTCCTCTTTTTTTGTTTGAATTGAAATTATCTGTGAGACATTTTGAAGTTGTCTTTATTTGTTGGTTATGTGGTGATTTGTTTTCCCCTGGTTTTGTGTTTTACTTTATTTTAATATATCTGGAAGTGTGGATCTGGTTTCCTGCTTTGGTTTTACTTTGGCTATACTGGGTCACTCTCCAACTTTCTCTCTTGGTGGAGTCACTGGTGGGAGTATGGGTGCAGGTCTCTCTTTTTGTGAAGAGGAGTTGCAGTTGGGATGAGCCAGTGTTGTCCACCATCTTTCAATGATCCTGTGGTGCAGGAGTTACTGGTGTTACTCATCTGTTGGGTGAGTTAGTTGGTGTAGTAGATATGGCTGACTAGTGGACATTTAATGTGTTCTTCCAATTGAATGAGGCAAAAAAAAAAAAAAAAAAAAAGAAAAGAAAAAGAAAACCAAGGAGAAAAAGAAGAATAATGGAAAACTAATATAAGAAAAAGAAAAAAAACAAAAATTGTGGGGTGAGAGGGGTAAAAGTTTGGTGAAAATGAAAGAAGAGGAGGTAGAGGGGAAAATGTTCAGATGGAAAGGAAGAAAAATTGAGGAAAAGTAAAAAAAAAAAAAGGGAGGATAAGGTAATTGAGGGATTTTTTTCTCATTGTGCTCAGCTAATGGCCCTTGGAGCAGGCAGTTGTGGCAGAATCTGCTCATTTGCTGAGGTGTGCAGTTGTGTAGGAGAAAGGAAATTGGCACCAGAAGTGACTTCCAGGAGAGGAGGCTAAAGCTTGTTTTTTGTGTTTTGTGTGAGGTTGCAGGCACGGGAAGGACAGCTGCAGACTCTGAGTGTGTTTGGAGCAGTTTGCTCAGAGTGGCCATCAATCAAAGCCTTGCAGTTCAAACCCACCAGCCACGCCACAGGAGAAAGGGCAGCCCTTCTCTGCAAAGATCCACAAGCCCCAGGACCCCAGAAGGCAATAAGACTTCACAAAAAGGGTTGCTAAGAGTTGGACTTGAGCCCCCGCTGTGGGTCCAATTTGGGGTTTTGTTTATTCAGGAAGAGTTTTTTTCCCATTTCCCTTACTCCCTCCCAGACTCCATGGCAACTTAAACTAAGGGAAATTTGATCCATTTCCTTATTCAATCTCCCACACATGTGGCTTTAGTTTACATTGAAATCCTCCTGATCTGTTTACCCTGTGTTTTTAATGTCTGTGGTTCCATGATTGTTTTTCCCCCTCCTCGACCTTCTTTGTGTGTGTAATGGCTTCTCTTCAGGCTGGGCAGATTTTCCCCCCCAGATCCCCCCAAATCATTGGCTTTGTTCCTTTTCCTGTCCTCATTCAGTCTAATACTTTATCTTCTCATTAACTGCTCATAATGCCAGCATTTTTATTTGTATGTTTCACTGTGTTTCTCTAAATCTCTATTGAAAGAGGGATTTGGAACAATCTGTTTGTAGGACACCATCTTAGGACCTGATACCATGGGTTCTTCCAAAGATACATGCTGAAAAGTGTCCTCTTGCTCAGGTATAATGAGACTTCCACCTTCCTTTTATTTGGTTTTCTTTGTTCCTGCCTGTATTACACTGTTCTAGTGAGAGTCTGGAAGGCAGATGCTAACGAGGAAGAGTGAGCTATATCTCCCTGAAAGCAGATTCCGTTACAGATAGGAGTGAACAAGATGTTGGCCAACAGTGGGAAGTGAGTTACTAGTTAATGGGAGAGGAAGAAGAACCCAAGATAGAGTTCCAGGAATAATCTATTAACTAACTCTCTTATAGCATGAAGATGAGGAAGAAGGCCCCACTTAAGTGGGTATAGGAACCCCCAGGCTGAAATCAGGAAAAATATGGAGGAGTTGCCATCAGAGTCTGTATTCTGAATAGCAAAGATGTGTAAGATGGTGGGATTTGATGCTTTCAATCAGGATTTCTCACAGTGTGGTCCCTGGACTGGAAACATTTACAACATTTAGATTTGTTGAACCAGAGACTTAGTGGAGTCCACCAGTCTTTGTTTTTAGAAGCCCTCCAGGGGACTCTGACACCTGAACAGGTTTGGAAATTCTGCTCTCAATAGTAATTGATTGAAAAATAAGCTTCTGCAGGATATGAGGGGATAATGATCCTAGAAGGACTACTGGGCCCTCTCAGGCATTTTTTACCAAACAAGCCTCCCCATCAAACTCTTTAAAACTCAGTAAAATTGTGGAGCCCTCTGGGGTTTCAGTGATAATTTGTTCCACAGAAGAAAATTTAGAAAACTTAGGTTAACAGGCTTTAAAAGAAAGATTTCTTGGCTTCCTCTTAAATGATCTAAAAGATGACATAGATACAGGGAAACAACCTGCCTAGTGTTCAGCTGTATCCTCAGCAGATAACAGGTGTTAGATAAAATTTTCTTAAATGGATGTGTGAATGAATGAAAGAAAATACCACATTATTTTAATAATGTGATATTTAATCCTTTAGAGCTGGTGTAAACAATATATGACCCACCACCTCTTTGCATAAATAAAGCTTTATTGGAACACATCCACACCTATAAGTTTATATATTGTTTCTGACTGCTTTTGGGCTGCAGGGGGAAAATTGAGTAGTTGCTACAGACACTATAAGGCTGGGATGCCCCAAAACGCTCTCTGGCTCTTTGCAGAGAGAAAGTTTGCTGACCTCTGGTCTAGAGTAGTACAACTGGTCAGACTAATGTGCATACAGATCACCTGGAGATCTTGTTAAAATGTAGATGATATTTCATTTGTTATGCTGATGCTACTAGTCAAAGGAGTGAAGGGACTAGCTGAGATCTACAGCACTAAATACAGTGTTTTGTAACAAGATCAGGGTCTCAGGTGTTTGTGGCAGGTTTCTCTGGGTCTCTTCATGATCATTTATGACTGCAACTCTCAAAAGACTGGACAAGACACAGTTGAGTAAATCACTTTATTAACAAAGGTGAATATTATGTAATACTCTACGCTCCTAGTATCTGGGCCCACTTTTCTCTTGTTCAGGGTCTCACTGATATTAGGCACTTCTCCAAGTTCCCTATATGAATTTTTTTTCTACAGAATTGTGGGAGGTCATGATTTCCCATTCATGATTCTCTAAATATCTGAGGTCATGCCTTACACATCCATTTTTTGGTGTAGCTTCCAGCCCAGCCTCTTTTCTTGCTTTCTTACTGACTCTGCAGGAATCTATATCTGGAGAAGCAAGGCTACTCCAGCTAGAACCCACTTGGATGGGATCTCTTTAGTTTTTAGATTGAAAGTCCATACATAGGTAGGTCCCCTCTGACAGGTCTTGTACAAAGGGCAGGGATAGACATTGCGGCAGTCCTGCTTATCTGCAGGGATGGCCTTGATGAACATCACAGGCATGGGGGGTGTCAGGTCTTTCAGTTTTGCATCTGTAATGATCCCAGCCTGAGGACAAGAACATGAGAGGAGCCATTTTAGATCAGACCCAGAGCTCATCCAACCAGTCTTGCTTTTGTTAGAAGATGCAAGGGAGGAAAGACTGGGATGGCATGACTACCTTTGTACTTACCCTCTTCCAGGTATTGTACTCAACACATGATGTAATGGATCTGGTATGTGTATGTATTTATTCATCCTAAATCACTTCTTGAAGCAGAGTACGAAAGGCTGCTATTTATCATATATAGCAAACTGCCTAGTCTTGCACCGTCATCACATTCCCTTTTATACCTAAGTCCATTGTTGCAGCTACTGTGTCAATCCATCTCATTAAGGGCCTTCACCTCTTTTGCTGACCATGTACTTTACCAAGTATGATATCCCTCTTCAGGGAGTAGTCCCTTCTGACAATAAAACCAAAGTAGGTGAGATGATGGCTGGCCATTCTCGCTTCCAAGGAACATCTCACTTCCAAGGAACAAGTGCCTTAAGGAAGATGGCATAGTACCTGTAGCCCACATGTTTGTTCCCTCTAGCATCTTAATTCCTGAATAAATAGGTATAGCAGATAGAAACAGTGATATTGGAGTTGTGAGGAACTAGGGAGAAGATAGGGTATCAGATTTGATAGAGGTGGAGAAAAAGAGCACATTAAACAACTGGGAAAAATAAACACCTGCCTAGTCAATGCAGAGACTGAGAGACAGAGAAGCAGAAGGCCCATTAGCAATACAAAAGAGATTGGTGGGAGAAGGAGGAAGGGGGCAAAAAAAAAAAACCCACCATGGAACCCACAGAGGTGGTGGGGACTCAGAATACCCTCATCAGGAGTTTCTGATGGAGATCTTGGGAGCTAAGCTGACCTTACTGGGAAACAGATCAAAACCCCCTTGGCTTGAGCTACCACAGAGTTCAGAAAGGGGTGGGCGAATGGAGGAAACTCTCTCTGAGTAGGTGGAGCCCTGGAGTGAGCTCACAGCAGTGGGCTTGAGTTCATCTCTTCCAAAACTGCTTATTAACACAGAGTGGACCAGGGTACGGGGTTTTTGAGGCTTCCCAATCCAAGTGAAAAGTAGTGGCTCTCTCCCCTTTGGGGTCTCTTGTCTATTTTGAATGGTGGGTCTCCAGTTGACAAGACATCATCATTAGTACCCATTGCCGGAAGACACAAACCAAACTGCCTGAGCCAGCAGTGTTTTGCTCAAATGTGGAAAATGGGGACTTGCTACAGGCGCTGTTTTTCCTCCCCGCCTTCTTTTTCTTTTACCTCTTCACCCCTGCCTCATGCAATAGAAGGAATACATTAAGCCACCACAACTCCTGCTCGTCCCAATTCCAAATCCCCTTCATACTGAACAGACCAGCATATACATCCACACCAGTGAGTCCACCAACACAAAGAGAACTGGAGAACAACCCAATACAGCCAAATTAATAACCAAAAAAGTACACTTGCTCCACACTTTCAAACATAGTTAAACATAAAATCAAGGTGAAATAATTCAACACATAACTAACAGTTAAAGACAGCAACTTCAAAATGTCTAGGAAACAACAGACAACCTCAAATTTAAAAAAAAGGAAAAGAAAAACAAAACAAAACAAAACAAAAAAACAAGAACAGGATAAGACAATAGAAATAAAACCCCACGCTAAAGAATTATCTCTCATGGAAGAAGAACAGGCAATAGAATTATCTGAGAAGGAATTCAGAAGATATGTATATAGGACTGTACAAAAGCTCAAGGAAACCACAACAAAATTAAGGAGTACCCTGGAAGAAGTCAAGAAAACCATTCAAGAACAAAATAACAAGATAAATACACAATTAGAATTCATACAAAAACAGCATTTGAAAATCCAGATGAACAGTAAAATTACAGAGTCAGACAACACAGTAGGACAAGAGTAGACTACTGGCTGAAGAACGTTTTTCACCTAGCAGACAAATCCCCTGATGCCAGCCTGTATAAAGAAAAGTCAGAGCAAAGATATAAGAGAAATGAAGAGCACCTAAGAGTTATGTGGGATGACATAAAAAGAAACAACATATATCTCTTTAAAATACCAGAACAAGAGAAGGCAAAAAAGAAGGGGGAAAAAAAAAAAAAAAAAAAAAGAGAGAAAATTGTGGAAGGCATGCTAACAGAAAAATTTCCCTATATCATGAAGGAAGAAAAGATATCTGTCCAAAAAGCTCAGTGAACCTCATACAAGATAGATCCCAGGAGAAAGCCACTAAGACATATCATAATCAAACTCTCCAAAGCCAAAGACAAAGAAACTTGAGAGCAACTCAGGAAGAAAGAAATATCACCTACAATGGACAACCAATAAGACTAAGTTCTGATTACTCAGCATAAACTATGCAGGCAAGAAGGCAATGGGATGGTATATAAAAAACACTGAAGGAAAAGGACTTCCAACCAAGAATTCTGTATCCAGCCAAATTGTCCCTCAAATAAGAGGGTGAAATCAAGACATTCTCAGACAAACAGAAATTAAGGGAATTTGTGAAAACTAGAGTAACCCTACAGGAAGTTTTAAAGGGAGTTCTTACAATAGAGAACCTACGACACAGAACAACAAATTAAACTCAGGACACTTGACATCAATACTTAGAAACAAAACCAGAAATAGATGCTCAAAATAAGCTTATAAAACAATGTATACAAAGAAACAAGGGAGTCAGTCTGCACAGGACACCAGCAACAAAGCAAATAGAGGGAATAAAAGCTCTAATTACAAAACTTTGAAATAGAGAGGAAGACAGGACAATGTCTTTATAGAAATGATTGTTCCAAACATAAGGAGACAAGAATTTACTTCAGGGTAACCACAAAGAAAATTAGCAATCCCCATGAACAAACCAAGAAAGAAGAAAACCATATGGGCTTACTTAGCACAAAAGCAACAATAATTAAGGAAAGAGAAGAAACACCTGATAACAAAATGAGTTCAGCACAGAAAAATAGTTGGAACAAGGAAATTACCAACAAAACAACACAAAACACAATAGAATGACAGCAATAAATTTAGATCTGTCACTAATTACATTTAATGTAATGGACTGAATCCACCAGTCAAGAGAAAGAGAGTGGCAGATGGCTATGAAAAGAAGGTCCATCGATATGCTGCCTACAAGAGATCCATCTTAGACACAAAGATAAAAACAAATTAAAAATTAAGGGGAGGAAAAAATATATACCAAGCTAATAGCAACCAAGAAATAGCAGAAGTGGCAAGATTAATTTCTGATAAAATAGACTTCAAGGTGAAAAACAGCATAAGGGATAAAGAAGGTTATATGATACTAAAAGGGTCAATTGACCAAGAAGACACCACCATAATCAATATCTATGCACCCAGTGAAAATGCTCCAAAACACATAAAGCAATAACTGAATTGAAAGGAAAAATAGACAACTCTACAATAGTAGTAGTAGACTTTAATATACCACTTTCAAGGAGGGACAGAACAACTAGGAAAAAAACTCAACAAAGGTACAGAAGAACTCAACAACACAATCAAGCAACTCGACTTCATAGATATACAGAGCACTCCACCCAACAAAAGCACAATACACATCCTTCTCTAGTGCACATGGATCATTCTCCACAATAGACTATATGTTGGGATGCAAAACAAGCCTCAATAAATTAAAAAAAAAAAAAATTGAAATGCTACAAAGCATCTTCTCGGACCACAATGCTATAAAGTTAGAAATCAATACTAGGAAGATCAAGGAAAAAATATCAAATATGTGGAAATTGAGTGATATACTGATGAAAAACTACTGGATAACAGAAGAAATGAAGTGTGAAATAAGAAAAAAATCCCAGAAACAAAGAATGAAGATACATCTTACCAAAACCTATTGGAGACAGTGAAAGCAGGACTCCCAAAACCTATTGGAGACAGTGAAAGCAGGACCCGGAGGTCAATTTATAGCAATAAATGTACACATCAAAAAAGAGGAAAGAAATGAAATTGGCACTCTAACTCATCAACTTCAACAATTAGAAAAAGCAACAAAAGAAATCTACAGTATCCAGATGTAAGGAAATAATAAAGAGCAGAGCAGAAATAAATGAAACAAAAAACAATAGAGAAAATCAGCAAAACCAGAAGCTGGTTCTGCAAAAAGATTAACAAGATTGACAAACCACTGGCAAATCTAACAAAGAAAAAGAGGGAAGATACAAATAATACGAATAACAAACAAAATGTGCGATATCACAACAGAACCAACTGAAATAAAAATATATTAACAGAATATTATGAAGAATAATACTCCATCAGATTCGAGAACCTAGAAGAGATGGACAAGTTTCTATAAAAATAAGACCTACCTAAACGGTCCCAATTGGAGATCGAATACTTGAACACACCCATAACAAAGGAACAAATTGAGCAAATCATTTAAAAAAACTACCCACAAGACAAAGTCCTGGCCCAGATGGCTTCACTGGAGAATTTTACAAAACATTCAGGAAAGAGTTGACACCTGCACTACTCAAACTATTCCAGAACATAGAAAAAGATGGAATACTTCCAAATTCATTTTATGAAGCAAGCATAACACTGATACCAAATGCAGGGAAAGACACCACTACAAAGGGAAACTACAGACCAATATCCCTCATGAATATAGACCCAAATATCTTCAACAAAATCCTAGCCAGCAGAATCCAACAACATATCAAAAAATAATACATCATGACCAAGTAAGATTCATACCAGGTATGTTCAACATCAGAAAAACAATCTGTAATTCACCACATAAACAAAACAAAAGAATCATATGATCCTATCAATCAATGCAGAAAAGGCATTCGATAAACTCCAACACCCTTTCCTCTTCAGAACTCTCAGCAAAATAGGGATAGAAAAGAAATCCCTCAACATAATAAAGGGCACATATGCAAAGCCAACAGCCAACATAATTGCTAACAGAGAAAGACTCAAAGCCTCCCTTTGTGAACGGGAACTAGACAAGGATACCCTCTATCACTGTTTCATTTAACATCGTATTGGAAGTCCTATCCAGGGCAGTAAGGCAAGAAAGAGAAATAAAAGGCATTCAAATAAGTAAGGAGGAAGTAAAGCTATCTCTATTTATGGATGACATGATCCTATACATAGAAAACCTAAGAGACTCAGCAACAAAAATTACTGGAACTAATAGATTCAGCAAAGTGGCAGGATACAATGTCAACATACAAAAATCAGTTGGATTCCTCTACATCAACAAAGAAGCCTCTGAAAAGGAAATAAGGAAAACAATACCATTTATAATAGCTACCAAAAAGATAAAATATTTAGGAATGAATCTTAGCAGAGACACAAAAGACCTATTCAAAGAAAACTACAAAACACTACTACAGGAAACTACAAGGGATCTACACAAATGGAACAACTTGCCTTATTTATGGATAGGAAGACTGAATATTGTGAAAATGTCAATATTACCCAAAGCAATCTACACATTGATTGCAATCCTGACCCAGATACCATCAACATTTTTTAAGGATATGGAAAAACCAATTATTAACTTCATATGGAAAGGAAAGAGACCTCAGATAAGCAAAGCATGGCTGAAGAAGAAAAACAAAGTGGGAGGCCTCACACTCCCAGATCTCAAAACCTATTATACAGCCACAGTAGTTAAAACAGTGCTGTATTGGTACAGTGATAGATAAGACCAATGGAACAGAATCAGAAACCCAGAAAACCAGAAATGGATCCATCCATATATGGACAGCTGATCTCTGACAAAGGACCAAAACCCATTAAATGGGGAGAGAGAGCCTCTTTAACAAATAGTGCTGGCAAAATTGGATATCCACCTGCAGCAAAATGAAACAAGATCCATACTTCACCCCATACACAAAAATAGTTAGATCAAAGACTTAAATGTAAAACCCAAAACTGTAAAGCTTATCAAAGATAAAATAGGGGCAGATCAAGGGGCCATAGTCTACAGCATATCAAGCATAACCCAGAATGCACAGATAATGGAAGAGAAGCTAGATGACTGGGACCTTCTGAAAATTAAATTATGTGCTTCCAAAGACTTCTCCAAAAGAGTAAAAAGAGAACCTACAGATTGGGAGAAAATATTTGCCTATGACATATCTGACGAAGAACTTATCTTCATAATTTATAGAAAACTTCAATACCTCAATGCCAGAAAGACAAATAGTCCAGTTCAAAAATGGGCAAGGGACATGAACAGACACTTCACTAAAGATGATATACTGGTGGCCAGCAAACACATGAGGAAATGCTCACGATCATTAGCCATTATAGAGATGCAAATCAAAACAACGAGATATCACCTCACCCCAGCAATAATAGCAAAGTTCAACAAGACAGAAGATAAATGCTGGCAAGGTTGCGGAGAGATTGGAACTCTCATACACTGCTGGTGGGACTGAAAAATGGTACAGCTGTTTGGGAAAATGGTATGGCATTTCCATAAAAAAGTAGAAATACCATTTGATCCAGCAATTGCATTACTAGGAATATATCCTAAAGAGGTGAGAGACAGGACACAAACAGACATATGCGCACCCATGTTCATCACAGCACAATTCCCTGTAGCAAAGAGATGTAAACAACCTAGATGCCTATCAACAGATGAATGGATAACCAAATTAAGGTACAATCACACAATGGAATACTATACTACATTAAAGAATAATGAAGAATACGTGAATCATCTCACAATGTGGATGAATTTGGAGGACATTATGCTGAGTGAAATAAGTCAATTGCAGAAGGACAGATACTGTATAAGCCCATTACTGTAAAAAGTCAAGGAAGGGTTTACTTAGGGAAGGGAACTCACATTGGAGGTTCCAGGGGATGGGAGGGAAGGGAAGGGAAAATTTCAGACTAGTTGGGGTCACATGTTGATTTGGGTAAAGGGAAGAACAGTATGGAAAGAGTCTGTGACCAGCATGATGACACTGGGGAAAGGAAAGGCACTGAAACATGCACACAAAATGTAGACGACAGAGGCAAATACTAGTATATGCACAATACTGCATTACTACTGACACCAAACACCAGGCTACAGATAAAGTTGTAGGCAACTGAGAAGATCAGGTGAGGGGCAGTGAACAGGGATGTATCCTAGACCAAGGGTAGGTTTAGCTGAAGATAATCTTCCATAGATATGGGTGACACAAAATTAGCCACACTCATTACAGAAGCAATAGAAGACAGATTTGGAGGGATCTCGGAGACAACCAATTGAGACAATCGATGCCAACGGAAGCAGCAGTCAGGACATTAGACGACGTGTAGCATTGGGAAAGTCAACTGCGAAG
>NW_006921786.1:3773494-3798315 GCF_000298275.1 Orycteropus afer afer | reverse complement strand
GATGGGCTCAAGTATAGCAGGGATTGTGGGACTGGCGCGGGATCGGGCAGTGTTTCGTTCTGCTGTGCATGGGGTCGCTATGAGTTGGAAATGACTCGACGGCACTTAACAACAACAACAACAATGGAGACAACCAAACATATTGGGAGAGAGAATCACCAGTCCTGCCGAACTGAGACCACAATATTGAGGGACACCTAGTTCAACTGGCATAATGTACTATGTTACATTATGTACATTAAAAATCTTGTTCCAGAGCCTACTTTGGTGAGTAGCAACTGGGGTCTTAAAAGTTTCTGAGCAGCCATCTAAGATGCAACTATTGGTCTCTTCTCATCTGAAGCAAAAAAGAGTGAAGAAAATCAAAGGAATTTGGAAACAGTTAGTCCAAGGATATTATGTGCCTTGAGACCAGAAGTAGATGATAACCAGCTACCAATGCCAACCACTTGTGAAGGCATCAAAACTGGATATCCTGGATAGAGTAGGAGGAAAATGTAGAACAAAACACAAAAATGACCAGAATTTCTGGTCAGATGGACCTTGGTGGGAAGTTCAAAACTATGGCCACGGGATACCCTTCAGGCCTGGGATTTGACTCACTCACAAGGATTGGCTCTCAGCCCAACAATAGAAAGACTTTGTTCATTGGACCAGTTGTGAATATTTTTCTTTATACTGAGGTGTAATTTATACTGCAAACTGTAGTCTTTAATCTTCATCAGTAAGTGCTTCAAGTCATCCTCACTTTCAGCAGGCAAAGTTGTGTCATCTGCGTATCACAGCTTGTTAATGAGTCTTCCTCCAATCTTGATGCCATGTTCTTCTTCTTGGAGAAGAACAGCTTCTTGGATTATTTGCCCAGCATACAGATTGAATAAGTATGGTGAAAGGATACAACCCTGATGCACTCCCTAATTTTAAACCATGTAGTATCCCCTTGTTCTGTTCAAATGACAGCCTCCTGATCTATGTACAGGTTCCTCATGAGTATAATCAAGTGTTCTGGAATTCCCATTCTTCTCAGTGTTATCCATAATTTGTTATGATCCACACAATTGAATGCTTTTCCATAATCAATAAAACATAAATAAACATCTTTCTGGTTTTCTTTGCTTTCAGCTAAGATCCATCTTACATCAGCAATGATATCCCTCATTCCACATCCTCTTCTGAATCCAGCTTGCATTTCTGGAAGTTCTTTGTGAATATACTGCTGCAACCGTTTTAGAATTATCTTCAGTAAGATTTTACTTGCATGTGATATTGATGATATTGTTTGATAATTTCCACACTCTGTGGGATCACCTTTCTTTGGGATGGGTACAAATTTGGATCTCTTCCAGTCAGTTGGCCAGGTAATTGTCTTCCAATCTCTTGGCATAGCTGAGTGTGTGCCTCCAGCGGGGCATCTGTTGAAACATCTGTTGGTATCCTGTCAATTCTTGGAGCCTTATTTTTCACCACTTCCTTCAGTGCACCTTCAACTTCTTCCTTCATTGGTTCTTGATCATATGCCACCTCCTGAAATGGATGAACATTGACTAATTCTTTTTGGTACAGTGACTCTGTGTATTCCTTTCATCTTCTTTTGATGTTTCCTGCATCATTCAATATTTTTCCCATAGAATCTTTCAATATTGCAACTCAAGGCTTAATTTTTTTCTTCAGTTCTTTGAGCTTCAGAAATGCTGAGTGTGTTCTTCCCATTTGGTTTTCTAACTCCAGGTCTTTGTGCATTTCATTATAATAATTGACTTTGCCTTCTCAAGCTGCTCTTTGAAATCTTCTCTTCAGCTCTCTTATGTTGTCATTTCTTCCATTTGCTTTAGCTACTCTCCATTGAAGGGCAAGTTTCAGAGTTTCTTCTGACATCCATTTTGGTCTGTTATTCATTTCTTTTCTTCTTAATGGCCTCTTGCTTTCTTCATGGATGATGTTCTTGATATCATCCCAAAATTCCTCTGGTTTTCAGCCATTGGTGTTCAGTGCATCAAATCTGTTCTTTAGATGGTCTCTAAATTCAGGAGGGATATTACCAAGCTAATATTTTGGCTCTCATGAACTTGTTTTAATGGTCTTCAGGTTCAACTTGAACATGCATATGATCAGTTGGTGGTGTGTTCCACAATCAGCTCCTGGCCTTGTTTTGGCCAAAGATATTGAACTTCTCCATCACCTCTTGCCACAGATGTAGTCAGTCTGATTCGTGTGTACTCCATCTGGTGAAGTCCATGTGTATAGCCACTGTTTGTGTTGTTGAAAAAAGATATTTGCAATAAATACATTATTGGTCTTGCAAAATTCTATCATGCGATCTCCAGTGTTATTTCTATCAACAAAGCCATATTTTTCAACTACCGGTGATTCTTCTTTGTTTCCAAGTGTTGCATTCCAGTCATCAATGATAACCAACACATATTGAATGCATGTTCAGTCAATTTCAGACTGCACAAGTAGAAATCTTCAGTTTCCTCATCTTTGGCTTTGGTGGTTGGTGTGTGGATTTGGATAATAGTAGTGTTAACTGGTCTTCCTTGGAGGTGTATGGATATTATCTTATCACTGACAACATTGTACTTCAGGACAGATGTTGAAACAGTCTTTGTGATGATGAATACCACACCATTCCTCTTCAATTTGTCATTCCCAGCATAGTAGATCATATGGTTGTCTGATTCACAATGGCCAAAACCAGTCCATTTCTGCTCATTGATGCCTAGGATATCAATCTTTAGCATTCCATTTCATTTTTGACAACTTCTAGTTTTCCTATATTCATACTTTGTACCTTCCATGTTCCTCTGATTATTAATGGATGCTTGCAGCTGTTTGTACTTATTTTGAGTCGTACCACATCAGCCAAGGGAGGTCCCAAAAGCTTTTCTTCATCCATATCATTAAGGTCACCTCTACTCTGAGGAGTCAGCTGTTGTCATCTTTCCTTCTCTGAGTCTCTCTTTCTGTCTGTCTCAATGTCTTCTGTCTCTCCTTCTCCCTTTGTCTTCCTATTTCTCTTACTTCCTGAGTCTCTCTCCCTTGCTATCTCTCCCTACTTGTCTCTTTCTCTCTCATCCCTTTCTGAGGATCTCTGTTTCTGTAAACTGGTAAAGTTATGGGTAATTATAGCAGAGTGAGTTGTTAGGGATGGTAATTGGGGTGTCAAATCAAATGCACATACACATCTGTTGAATGTAAAACAAATTTTGCCTGTACATTTGCATGCAAAGCACAATAAAAAAAAAGAAAGAAAAAGAAAAGAAGCACAAACAAGTACTTCAAGTCATCTTCACATTCAGCAAGGAGGGTTTTATCATCTGCATATTGCAGGTTGTTAATGAGTTTTCCTCCAATCCTGATGTTGTATTCATCTTCATATAGTCTAGCTTCATATTTGCCCAGTGTACAGATTGAATAAGGATAGGGAAAGGATACAACCCTTTCATATTCTCTTCCCGATTTTAAATCATGCATTATGCCCTAGTTCTGTTTGAATGACAGCCACCTGGTCTGTGTACACGTTCATCATGAGCACAATTAAGTGATCCGGATTTCCCATTTTTCTCAATGTTAGCCATAATTTGTTATGATCCAAACAGTTGAATGCTTTTGCCTAGACACTAAAACACATCTTTCTGGTATTCTTTGCTTTCACCCAAGATCTGTCTGATGTCACGAATGATATCCCTCTTTTCATGTCCTCTTCTGAATCCAGCTTGCATTTCTGGAAGTTCTCTGTGAATATACTGCTGCAACTGTTTTTGAATTATCTTCAGCATGATTTTACTTGTTTGTTGTGTTAATGATGTTTTTGATGATTTCCACATTACATGGGATCACAACTTTCTTGGGAATGGGTATAAATATGGATCTATTCCAATTAGTTGGCTACGTAGCTGTCTTCCAAATTTCTTGGCATAGCCATGTGAGTGCCTCCAGCACAACATCCGTTTGTTGAAACATCTCAGTGGGTATTCCGTTAATTCCTGGAGCCTTGTTTTTTGCCAATTCCTTCAGTGCAGCTTTAACTTCTTTCTTCAAGACCATTGGTTCTTGATAATATGCCATCTGCTGAAATGTATGAATGTCGACCAATTCCTTTTCGTACAGTGACTCTGTTTATTCCTTCCATCTTCTTTTGATCCTTCCTGCAGCATTCAATATATTGCCCATAGAATCTTTCAGTATTGTAACTTGAGGCTTGATTTTTTTTTTCCAGTTCTTTCAGCTTGAGAAATGCTGAGCATGTTCTTCCCTTTTGGTTTTCTACTCTAGGTATTTGCACATTTCATTATAATAACTGACTTTGTCTTCTCAAGCCGCTCTTTGAAATCTTCTTTTCAGCTTTTATCTTGCATTTTCTTCCATTTGCTTTAGCTAGTCTGTTCAAGAGCAAGTTTCAGGGTCTCTTCTGCCATCCATTTTGGTCTTTTTTTCCTTTCCTGCCTTTTTAATGATCTCTTGCTTTCTTCATGGATGATGTTCTTGATTTCATCCCACAACATCTGGCTTTTGGTCATTTGTGTTCAGTGCATCATACCTGTTCTTCAGATGGTCTCTCAATTCAGGTGGGGTGTAATCAGCATCATTTTTTGGCTCTCATGGATGTGTTTGCATTGTCCTAAGCTTCAATGTGAACTTGAATATAAGCGTTGATGTTCTGCTCTACAGTCAGCTCCTGGCTTTGTTTTGGCTGAAGATAATGAACTTCCCTCATTGCCTCTTTCTGCAAATGTAGTCAGTCTGATTCCTGTGTATTCCATCTGGCAAAGTCCTCATGTGTGGCCAATGTTTATGTTGACAAGAAAAGTATTTGCAACCAATAAGTTGTTGGTCTTGCAAAATTCTGTCATGCCATCTCCAGTCATTTCTATCACCAAGGCTCTATTTTCCAACTACTTGTGATTCTTCTTTGTTTCCAACTTTTGCATTCTAGTTATCAATGATAATCAACACATGTTGATTTCATGTTGGGTCAACTTCAGAGTGCAGCAACACAAATTTATAATTATTGCTTTATGCAGTTGTGTTTTAAATAAGGTAGGATAAAAAAAGGAGTCACAAAAATAAATAAATGTTTACTATCTCTTTACGACCTCTGGTAGCATAGTGCCTAAGGCACTTGACTGCTAACCAGAAGGCTGGCGGTTCAAACCCACCAGCCACTCCTCAGAAGGAAGGTTGGGCAATCTACTTCCATAGTGATTACCTCCTCGGAAACCTAAGGAGGGATCGCTGTGAGTTGGGTCCGACTTGATGGCACATAACAACATCTCTTTATGATTATTCTCGATTTAGTGATACAGTGTTTGAAGACTGTATTTTAGACATTTCTTTGAGTTTTGGAATATTTAAAATAGCTGAATTAAAGTATTTTAATTTCTTGTTTATTTTTCTGTTCTTTACATGTCCTCCAGTTTTTGTTTTAGAAACTGGACATTTAAAATAATATAATGTGGCAATTCTAGAAATCAAATTCTCCCCCTATGTAGAATTTATTGTTGTTGTTGTCTGTTTGTTTAGTGACTTTGCTGTATCTGATTATCTGTAAAGTCTGTGTTCTTTGTCACATGCAGTCACTGAATTGCCATGTTTGGTTTGCTTAGTGGTTAGCAAACTTCTTTAATTTTTGGAATCAGTAAGTCTCCCAGTTTTTTTTGAGGGGCTCTGTGTGTGTATGTTTGAGCATGACTTCAGTGCTAAAAAGGCAGTTTGAACCTCTGTCTTAGCTTTCACTTTGTGCTTGCACAGTGCCTGAAGATTAGCCAGATCTTGAGCTTAGGGAACCTTACTATGTTTTTCTTGAGCCTATGTATAGCTCTGGGTATATGCACAGTCCTGTACATGAATATTTCCTCCTAGATTCCCATGGATATGTCAGAGCTTTTTAAAATTCCCTACTGCCAGAAATTCAAGCCTGATTCAGACAATGGTGTGGACTGTGGTATGTCATTGCTGGTATCAGATGGATCTTGGCTGAAAGCAAAGAATACCAGAAAGATGTTTATCTGTGTTTTATTAACTATGCAAAGGCATTTGTGTGGATCATAACAAATAATGGATAATGTTGTGAAGAATGGGAATTCCAGAGCACTTAATTATGCTCATGAGGAACCTGTACACAGATCAAGAGGCTGTCATTTGAACAGAACAAAGGGTATTGCATGGTTTAAAATCACGAAAGTTGCACATTAGGGTTGTATTCTTCACCATACTTACTCAGTCTGTATGCTGAGCAAATAGTCTGAGAAGCTGGACTATATGAAGAAGAAAAGCAGCATAAGGTTTGGAGGAAGTCTCCTTAGCAACCTGCGATATGCAGATGATAACTTTGGATTCAGTATGGATTACACCTCAACATAAAGAAAACAAAAATCCTCATAACTGGACCAATACACAATATCATGATAAATGGGGAAAAGATTGAAGTTGCCAGAGATTTCATTTTACTTGGATCCACAATCAATGCTGATGGAAGTAGTAGTCAAGAAACCAGATGACTTATTGCACTGCAAATCTGCTGCAAGAGATTTCTTTAAAGTGTTAAAGAGCAAATCTGTCACTTTGAAGACTCAGGTACTCTTGACCCAAGCCATAGTATTTCAATAGCCTCAAGTGCTTATGAAAGCTGGAAAATGAATAAGGAAGACTGAAGAATTGATGCATTTGAATTATGGTATTGTCGAAGAATATTGAAAATACCATGGACTTCCAGAAGAACTAAACAAATCTGTCTTGGAAGAAGTACAGCTGGAATGCTCCTGAGAAGTAAGAATGGCCAGACTTAGTCTTTTGCGCTTTGGTCCTGTTTTCAGAAGGGACCAGTCCCTGGAAAAGGTTTTCATGCTTGGCAATGTAGAGGGCCAACGAAAAAGGGGAATACCCTCAATGAGGTGGATCGATACAGTGTCTGCAGTGATGGGCTCAAGCATAGCAAGGATTGTGAGGATGGCACAGGTCAGGCAGTGTTTTGTTCTGTTGTACATAGGGTTACTATGAGTCAGACCCTACTCAATGGCATCTAACAACAACAATATAGATTTCATCAGTGGCACATATGGTTATGTGTTCAAATATTAACTGAAAGGTTAGTGGCTTGAACTCATTCAGAGGAGCTTTGGAAGAAAGACCTGGTGATGTTCTTCCAAAAGGTCACAGTCTTGAAAACCCTGTGTAGTACAGTTCTACTCTGCAACACAAGGGGTTACCAGGAGTTAGAATCAATTAGATGTCAACTGCTATAGTTTTTTTGTTTTGTGGAATATCATTTCCAGCTTTTTCTTTTAAGCTTTTTGGTTAGTCTATTGTTTGCCCCACTATTATTCACAACCTTTCACTTTTTTTGTTTTGACAAATGTCCCCGCAGAAGATCTCTGGGAATAACTCCTCGGAAGGAAAGTTGGGCAATCTACTTCCATAGTGATACTGCCTCGGAAACCCAAGGAGGGGTCGCTCTGAGTGGGGGCTGACTCGACAGCACATAACAACAACACCACCAGCCATGTTTTGCTTTTTCTCGGCAGCTGCCAGGCTACTGGTTTTCATTGTGATTCCAGGCTGTTGGTTTTTAAGGTTGCTGCAGAGCTAGGCTTGAGGGAATGAGAATAGGGCAAGTTAAAAGGCTACAAAATTTGTTCTTCTACTGAGGTTCAGCCATTTTTCTCGAAAAAAGAAAACCACTTCTTGTATTGCTGTCAGCCTTTGGTTAATTTGCAGAGTCCTAAAAGTTGATTCAATGTTCTCATTGTTTTATGGAAGAGAAAATATTTTGGAATCCTTTAATCTACCATTTTTGCTGCTATCATAATGGGATACAATCTTTGAGAACAAGAGTTTATGATGGGCAGGCATTGCTTTTTGGAAAGATTTCAAATTATTAGTAACAAAGTGATGAAAAATGGGAGGTATGTTATTAGGATTAATATCCTTTTTTTCCCACAATGCCAATGGTATTCTCTTTTCATTTTCTTTCTTGCTTTCCTTTTTGGACCTTATTTTGGTTTTTCATTTTGGTGTTTTTTAGGTGTGGCCTAGTCTACTCTATACCTAATACATGTGTCATCTCCACTGACAGAAACTTGTGCAAATTTTCAGGTGGAGAGAGGAAAATAACCTTACTTTTCAAGGTTCATGCTGTTTAAACATTATTCCACTTTAATGTGTTTTTGATTTGTTCTTTACATGCATATTCTCATGACCTCCTGGGACCTTCCAAATCTTCCAATAATTTTCTTGGTATTGACTGCTAGAAATAGTTTTGTGTTCCCTCTAAGTGGGCTATTTGACAATGCATTCCTTCCAGATTATAACAAGTGTAAACTTATCCTGGAATCATCTATTTTTATTTATCCCAGCCATCTATGGTGGTTTGCCAGTTTTTTATCCATGACAAAACAGTTTTTCCAATCTTATGGTGACTCAATTTTTATATAGCCTTCAGCAAAAATTTTTTTTCAAAATACTACTTTTAAATGACACTTTTTGCCTCCTCTTTGCTTACATGGAACAATGTAAAAGGCAAAAGGGATTACTGCCTTCCTAGATCTGGTGGCACAGTGCCTAAGGCATTGGACTGCTAACCAGAAGGCTGGCAGTTCAAACCCACCAGCCACTCCTCAGAAGGAAGACTAGGCAATTTATTTCTGTAAAAATACTGTCTCAGAAACCCAAGAAGGGGTTGCTATGAATTTGAACCAACTGAATGGCAGTGTGATTTTTTTTTTTTTTTTTTTTTTTTAGCGTTCATGAATGAGCAAAGTGGACCAGGAAGGTGCACTGACATTCCAGGTCACACAATGGTAGATCTGACTGACTCCAAATAGTAGCTAACATTTTTAAAGTGTTCTTTATGTGGCAGGCACTGTTCAAGTGTCTTTCCTATTAATTTTTTACAACAGCTCATTTTCCCATTTAACAGTTGAATACATGGATATCTGGAGAAGTAAAACTATTCCCAAGGTCACAGTTAATAAATGTGGTACTATGTATCAGACCTACCCAGTTTGGATCCAGAGACTTTGCTTTAAATTATTCCACTCTACTCCTGCTGCAAAGCCTATGCTTTTTACAGCACACCTGGCTGCATAAACATGGGTTGATGGCCTCAAGGAAAGAAAGGTTATCTATGTAAAAAAAATCAGGGACATCACTTTTCCTCAGCACACTCTATGTGAGACAGTAAGTGTTTAATCATCTCATGAGATGATGCCTTTGGATTATCCCAGGGTTTACCTGTGTGTCCCAGCGGGCACCTTCCATGAAGAGGCCATGGATATAGGCCCCTTCTCGAGGTGGGCTCCTAAATTCTTCTCTGTTCTTCTTTGTCACGTCACATTGCAGGGCCATCTGGTCCAGTGGCCACTCATTCTTGCGGGCCATAGACTGCATGATGGCGGTCAGGAATGATTGGGGGTTGAAGAAGCCTGTCAACCACACAGTGGAGGGCATTGCAAAGTCGCCTGTCCAGGCCTCGAGCTCCTTGATTCGGTTGAGGAGATCTAAAAACCAGGCTGCCAGTCCTGCCATGGAGGGGTAGGCTCGTCTGGCCCAAGGCTCTGGCACCGTGTCTAGGTATAGGGCGTTCTGTAAGTTCTCCATGTCACTGGTCATGGTCAGCTCCCCCTGGAGTGAGAATAGGAAGAGTGAGGAGGCACGAAGTCTCTCTAGTCAACCAGCTTTAGAGCCCATCTGGCTCATGCACCAGGGCAGATAAAGCATGGCTCCAGGAGTTGGTGATACAATGACCATCTCTGTTATACACTTGATTTGCAAGTCTTATCACAAAGTTAGGAGCTCTGGTGGTGTAGTCCCTAAGGCATTTGACTGCTAACCAGAAGGCTGGAGGTTCAAACCCACCAGCCACTCCTTGGAAGGAAGATTGGGCAATCTATTCCTGTACTGATACTGCGTCAGAAACCCAAGGAGGGGCCACTATGAGTCAGATCCTGCTTGACAGCAGTGAGTTTGAGTTTTCTGGTATCACAAACTTTGTTCCTCTAAAACCCTCCCTTCTCTGGTGATGTCAGAGTCTATATCTGTCTACTGACAGTATTTCAGAACACCCAGTTGCTTTCTACTGTGGAACTTAAACCACATACGGATTCCATGCCTGTTCAACTCTATGCTAGAGTTTGGGGTTCACAATTTGCCTCTAGCCTTTGCAGCAGCCCTACAGACTTCTGCATGCATCTTAGAAATGTCAAAAACCAAAGCCTGAAGGATTTATAGTCCCACAAATCAAGAATTTCCTTTAAAAAATCAAGCTGTTGAATACAAAGTCAACTTTAAGGAACCCTCTTTCAACTGCTAGATAGCTACTTTAAAAAAAAAAAAAGTGGCACCAAAAACCATTTTTAAACTTTCTAACTGTGGCTTTGTCAAGTATCTCTAGCAATTTCTCAAAGGTCCCATTTCTATTAGAGTGGTTTCTGCTCAGAGGTTAGGATAACCAACAAGACTTGGCTTACCCATTGAGTAGGACTGTGGGCTAGAGACTGAGCTGGAGATTGGCATATGAACTTCTAGACCCAGATCTTTCTCTTAAGTTTTAAAATTGTTAAAAAGAGTTTTGCATATCTCCCTTTAAATGAGCACATTTCAGTGTCCTGAATGACAGAAAGTAACTAACCTTATTGACTACTGATATATAGGAAACAGACTAAACTAATAACTTCTTTAGGAATTTACTAGATAAAATATAGCTATCATATTTACATTGTCTATACTTTAGGTCTGGAGGCTGGGCTACTTTGAGATATTAATACTTTAAAGAAAAGCCAAACATCCCTAATATTCAATATTCAGACCAATGATAATTGAGTATAGCCTGAATTACATACATTGCACTTCAAATAAATGGATGGTGTTACAGGGGTAGAAAAATAGATTTTTCCCTATGTGTCTACTCAGATGTATCGAAGTGCTACCAAGAATAGTGTGCTGGGAAGGATTCTGAGGCCACAGCAAGGCTTGATGCGAGTTATAAGTGTCTTGTACTTTCCACCAAAGTTTATTACTTTTAACCACATGCAAATTAGGTGAACAAAAATTTCTTGTGGTAGATTTCCTTAAGGATCTGCTTAAATGAATCTTATTATTGGGTTAAAATAGGAAAAAAAAATTCCTATTGGAAATTTCTTTTAGTATACAAAGGCATCTGGAAAAAAAAAAAAAAGGCCATAAATACTACTTGTAATATGAAAGAAGGAAAACACTGAAGGTCACATACTGTACGATTATATTTATATGAAATATATAGAATAGGCAAATCCATAGAGATTGAAACCTGCGAAGGGCTGTGAAAGGGGGAATGGGAAGTAACTGTTTAATGGGTGCAGAGTTTCCTTTCAGGGTGATGAAAATTACTTGGAACTTGAGATGTGGTTGTATAACACTGTGAGTTTACTAAATGCTACTGAATTGTATACTTTATAATGGTTAATAGCTAATTTTAGGTTGTGGGCATCTTACTTCAATTAAAAAAGAAAACACTAGATACTTATATATCTGAGCCAAAAGCAAGCTTCTGAAACAATATGGTCTTCCTCATGCCTCCAGTTATGTGATAATTTATCACTATATGTACTTTATAATAATTTTTTGTATAGTAAAATGTTTGCATTAGATAGCTTAGTATTTAATAAAATAATATTAAGTATAAAGAGTAACTTTAGTACAAAGGGAAAAAATTAATGAGCAGATGATCATAGCTTTCTGCTTTCTTTTATGAGGCCTTATTGGTATAACATGCAAAGCCTGTATATGATATGCTTTGGTTAAATAAAAAGGAGGGAGATATTTCTTTAAAATCTACTGAGTTTTGCAATCTCATAATATCATTTATAAGAATTAAATGAGGTGATGTATGGAAATATTTGGTGCTGTGCCTCAACCAGTGTAGGTGCTCTGTACTTACTTATTGGGACTAATACCTCACTCTAAGCCCTATGTAGAACCTGGGGGCTTCTGGTTCCTTTGAATTCTTCCCTGTTTCTCACTTTACTCTAATCACTATATTAAGAAGACCTTTTGAGAAAAAGTTGTTTTCCTTGTGAAAGTATGAGTTTAAGCTCCTCCCTTTTTCTACCCAAATATCTAAACACCATGGATTTAATATATGTCACTACATTTTAAGAATGCAGCATTTGATCTTAAATTGTAATGCATTTGATCTTAAATTGTTAAGACTTTATAAGGGCCCAATAATAGATCCTAAAGTAATATTTTATTATAATTCAGAACCTTTTTTCTTTAACCTCATATAATCTTTGCATTTGATTTTTCATTCAATCTTTTCTTCTTAGTTAAAACTTTGGCCTAACCCACATCTAAATGACCAGACCAGCTGTTTCTCTGTCCATAATCAGAACTACAGGAATCCAAAAGACTAGTTGTTTTAGGCTGGGTTCTCTAGAGAAGCAAAACTAGGGAAGCTTATATAATATGAAGGAGAGAGTGAGAAACTTATCTCAAGGAAATGGCTCACATAGTTGTAGAGGCTGGCAAGTCCCAAGTCCTTTGGTCAGATGTTAAGCTGCAGGCTTCTCCTATTTCACATAGCTGCAGGAGCTGACAAACCCAAGATTGGGAAGCAATACAATAGGCTTCTGGCCTCTTAATGGGGCCCACATATTCCTTAGGATTAGTTCATTGTTCTTCATTCTTTTTGTTTGGTTTCCAAACTGAGCATTTTCAAAGACCCTGGTCCTCTCTTCTGTTATTTCAGTTCTATTTCTAGGCCCTTCCATGGTGTTGTTCATTTCTGTTACCTTTAAGCTCTAGTGTTCCTAATTTTTTTAAATAAAGATTTCTATCTCTTTGACTTCTTGGTAAGATAGTAGAATAGGTAGACAAAGCTACACAGACCCTCTTCAACAAAGAACAGAGAAACCAATGGACAGAAGATAATCCTGGAGTCCTGAGCTTTGAAAGGAAGTATACAGAAGTGCATTAGGCACCAACTAGTGGAAAAACCTTAATGAAAACAGTGAGTATGGAGACGGACAGAGTTGCGGACTGTCAGCTACACTGACGGGACCAAAAGCCTGAGTATTTCCAAGTGGGGTTGGGACCTAAGGATTAACTGAAAGATGAGCTCTGGTCACCAAGGGCTACAAGGACGACTGTGCTGGTGGCCTATGACTATGAAGGGAAACAGCAAGGAGGGAGACTGAGCTGTGGACTTTTAGCTGTCCAGAGGGTGCAGCCATTTTGATTGTTTACAAGCAGTAGCCATTTTGGATATTTAAAGTGACTGAGGCACAGCCATTTTGAATGTTTACAAGTGGTGGCCATTTTGTATATTTAAAGTAACTGACAGCACAGCCATTTTGAATGTTTTCAGGAGGTGGCCATTTTGCATATTTAAAATGACCGAGGGTGCAGCCATTTTAAATGTTTACAAGCGGTGGCCATTTTGGATTTTAAAGTGACAGCATTCTCATTCAGATTCCAGGGACCTAAGAATAGGCCTTATTTGCCAAGGACAGCAGGAATATACAGAAGGCTGATAATGGGAAAGGAGACAGGGTGAGTGTGTAAGTGCTGCCAACCAGTGAATAGAGTAGCTCAGTACTCTGCTTAGGTAGATAACATCTAAACAAGACAAAGAAAATGAAAATCATGGGCAAGTCATGCCAACATACATACAATTTCATAAAAACACAAAAATGTCACAGTGTCTTGCAGACAACAGAGCATCACAGTCCACACAAAGAAGTAATATAAAGCAGGAGAAACAAGGGACCAGGATACAGACCTAGAACACATCCCTGAGCAAGAAGCAGCATTGGAACTCCCTGATAAAGAATTCAAAAGAATTATATTTAGGAACCTTCAATGGATCGAGAGACAGATCAAGGAAAACACTGACAAAATTGAGGAAAACACAGAGAAAACCCTAGAACAATTTCAAAAGACAATACAAGAACAAAATGACAAAATAAATGAAAAATTAGAAATGATACAAAATCTACACATAGAAATCCAGATTAATTCTAAATTTTCAGAAATAGATAACACATTGAATGGGCAAAGGAGTAGAAATGAATCAATGAAAGAATTAGTGAGAGTGAAGAAAAATACCTCAATACTTCTTTGGAATGGGATCAATTAGAAAAAAGATCAAAATGAAAAAATCCTAATGTTCATATGGGATACCATCAAAAGGAATAACCTATGTGTACTCAGAATTCCAGAACAGGAAGAGACAAATAAAACCATAAAGAAAACTGTTGAAGATTTGTTGGAAGAGAATTTCCCTGGTATGATGAAAAATGAGAACATATCCATTCAAAAAGTCCAATGAACTCCAAACAGGATAGACCCCAAAAGAGAATCACCAAGACAATCATCATCAAACTCACCAAAACCAAAGACAAAGAATCTTGAAAGCAGCATAGGAGAAGCAAAGTTACCTACAAGGGGCAACCAATAAGACTAAGCTTGGATTTCTCAGCAGAAACCATGCAGGTGAGAAGACAATGTGATGGTATATATAAAACACTGAAAGAAAAAAAAATTTCCAACCAAGAATTACATACCCAGCAAAACTGTCCCTCAAATATGATGGTGAAATAGATTTCTGGGTAAGCAGAAATCAAGGGAATTTGTTAAAAGCAGACCAACCTTACAAGCGATGCTAAAGGGAGTCCTTTGGACAGAGAAGCAACATCAAACAACAACTGACCATTAACACACATGATGACATAACCCAGAAACCAACCCAACTATGGAAGTATCCAAAGTAAATAAGATTAAAAGATTGTAAATAGTGAAGCAGAGACATCAATTGACAAATGAGGACAACTACAAACCAAAAAGAGGGAAAAAGTTATGTAGTTACAGAACTTCTAAATGGTAAGGAAGTCAAGAAAACTGCAGGACAGAACGGACTGTTCTAAACTTGGGAAGAAAATTATAAATCACAGGGTAACCTCAAAGAAAAATGATAATCCTTCACATCAAAATAAAAAAGAGGACCAGCACAAATATTTAGCAAATACTAAAATAATAGCAATGAAGAAAGTGATAACATGATTCCTAAACAAAATGAGCTCAGCATTGAAAATTATAAGGAACAAAGAAATCAGAACACCATGAAAAAACATATAACAAAATCACAGCAACAAATTCATACTTGTTGATAATTACATTGAATGTCAGTGGATTAAATGCACCACTCGAGATGGAGAGTTGTAGACTAGATAAGAAAATATAACCCATCAATATTCTGTCTATAATTTGTTGTTGTTGTTGTTATGTGCCGTCGAGTCGGCCCCGACTCATAGCGACCCCTCCTTGGGTTTCCGAGGCAGTTATCACTACGGAAGTAGGATTGCCCAACCTGTCTATAATAGATGTACCTTAGGGAGAAAGACAAAAATAGCCTGAAAATCAAAGGTTGGAAAAAGATATATCAAGCAAATGGCACCCATAAAAGAGCAGGAGTGGCAATATTAATTTCTGATAAAATTGACTGTAAGACAAAAACCACCATCAGAGACAAGGAAAGACATCATATAATGATCCCTATTTGGTGATGATATGATCCTATACATAGAAAACCCAAGAGACTCAGCAAAACAACAACAACAACAAAAAAAAAAAACTACTGGAACTAATTTAGAGATTTAGCATAATGACAGGATACAAGATCAACATCCAACAATCAGTTGGATTCCTCTACACAAGCAAGGAGATTGCTGGAAACGAAAATAGGAAATTAATACCATTTACAACAGCTACCAAAAAAAAAAAAATACTTGGGAATAAATCTCACTAGGGATACAAAGGACCTGTATAAAGAAAACTACAAATAACTACTCCTAGAAACCATAAGAGGTCTACATAAATGGAACAAATAC
The DNA here is from genome assembly GCF_000298275.1 of Orycteropus afer afer. Taxonomy (NCBI): domain Eukaryota; kingdom Metazoa; phylum Chordata; class Mammalia; order Tubulidentata; family Orycteropodidae; genus Orycteropus; species Orycteropus afer. The sequence continues at coordinate 3,782,452 of NW_006921786.1, read as the reverse complement.
CATGCTCATGGATAGGAAGATTGAACATTGTGAAAATGTCAGTACTACCCAAAGCAGTCTATACATTTAATGCAATCCCCATCCAGATCCCATCAACATTCTCTAAGGATATGGAAATACCAATCACTAACTTTATATGGAAAGGACAGAGACCTTGGATAAGCAAATACTATTGAAGAACAACAAAGTAGGCGATCTCACACTTCCAGATCTCAAAACCTACTATACAGCCACAGTAGTCAAAACAGCCTTGTATTGGTACAACAACAGACACATAGACCAGAGGAACAGAATTGAGAACCCAGAAATAGATCCATCGACCTATGGTCAGCTGATTTTTGACAAAGGGCTGAAATGGATTACATGGGGAAGAGATGGTCTCTTTAACAAATGGTGCTGGCAAAACTGGATATCCATATGCAGAAAAATGTAACACAATCCATATGTCACACCATACACAAAAACTAACTCCAGATGGGAACTAACACTTATATGTGAAACCTAATATTATAAAGTTTCTCAAAGAAAAAATAGGGGCAAATTTAGGGGCCCAAATAGCATAGTGCCTAAGGCACTTGACTGCTAACCAGAAGGCTGGCGGTTCAAACCCACCTGCCACTCCTTGGAAGAAAGGCTGGGCAATCTACTTCCATAGTGATACTGCCTGGGAAACCCAAGGAGGGGTTGCTATGAGTTGGGTCCGACTTGATGGCAAATAACAACAACAACAACAACAATTACAACAACAACAACAATTACTTCACAGATAGACTGTTAAGCATAACCCAAAATGCACATACAGCAGAAGAGAAACTAGATGAATGGGACCTTCTAAAAAGTAAATTTTTATGTGCATCCAAAGACTTCTCCAAAAGAGTCAAAAGAGAACCTACAGATTGGTAGAAAATATTCGGCAACCACATATCTGACAAGGGACTTATCTGTAAAATTTATAGAAAACTTGAACACCTCAACAACAAAAAGACAATCCAGTTAAAAAATGGGCAGAAGACATGAATAGACATTTCACCAAAGAGGATATTCAGGCAGCCAGCAAATACATGAAGAAATGCTCACGATCATCAGCCATCAGAGAAATGCAAATCAAAACAACAATGAGATACCATCTCACCCTGGCACTGATGGCACAGTTCAAACAAGATAGAAAGTAACAAATGCTGGTGAGGATGTGGAGAGATTGGGACTCTCATACACTGTTGGTGGTATTGTAAAATGATACAAGCACTGTGGAAAACAGTATGGCAATTCCTTAAAAAGCTGGAATTAGAAATATCATTTGAGTCAGCAATCCCATTACTAGGTTTATATTCTAAAGAAGTGAGAGCCAGGAGAAGAACAGATATATGCACACACATGTTCATTGCAGCACTATTTACAATAGCTAAAAGATGGAAACAACGTACATGCTCATCAACTGAAGAATGGATAAGCAAACTATGGTACATACACATAATGGAATACTATGCAACACTAAAAAATAATGTAGAATCTGCAAAACACCACATAATGTGGATGAACTTGGAGGACACTATGCTAAGTGAAATAAGTCAGTCACAGAAGGAGAAATACTATATCAGTTCATTATTGTAAAAAGTCCAGGAAAGGTTTATATATGGAAGAAACTTTCTATGTTGGTTACCAGGGGTGGGATGGCAGGGGAGGGAACACTGAAAAAAAAAAAAAATGCATTGACCCATGTCATTTTAGTTTTGTGTATTTCACTGTCCATAAATTGTATTTCAACAAAATGTATTTTTTTTAAAAAAGATTTCTATCTCTTTACTGAAATTATTTACTCTACATCTTTATCCATGTTTTCTTTTATCTCTTTGAGGTAAAAGATATATTTGGGATAATTTCATTATTTGTTCTTTCTTGGGGATTATTTCTGATCCCTTGTTTTGCTCATTTGTTTGTGGTATCCTTTCCTGTCTCTTTGTATGTTTTATAATTATCTGATGCCTATGACACATTATTTATTTGTTTTAACTTTAGAAGATCAGGAGATTCTTTTCCACCTTCTTTCCCTCCTTCTTAGAATGTTCTTGCTTGTTGCTATTTCACAGGACTCAGCATGGTCGCTGTACCATCTGGGATAGGTTAGCTAGTAAGGTGCTGATCCAGAGGTGCAGCTTAGGGTGTTACACTAGACCAGGGGCAGGCCACCGGCATATGAAGGACCAGTGGCAAGGTCATTGGTTCTGCTCAGACCAGAGGTGGTGCTGCAGGTGCTGTACCAGTCCAAATGGGATCCTGGGCATGGTGCTGGTCCAGGTGACCTGGGCTCTGTATAGGTCTGCAGAAGGTGTCCTAGACTCCATGTAGGCCAGAGAAAGGTGTTTTAGACTCTGTATGCCATGGTGTAGTGTTGGTGCATGAGTGATGATGCAGGTGTTATGTTGGTTCTGACCAGGCACTTCAGGTTTCTGTGTGGGGCATGTGCTCTTGTGGGCTTGGGTGGGCATGTCCACAGCATTGGAATACTTGATTTTGAAGTGTTGGGGTGGGATAGATGTGTTTATGATGTCGGGTTGTGGTAGGTGGATGTTTTGAGCTGGGTACAGGTAGTGTTCCTGCTATGGATGTTTGGGTGGGATTCTAACCTCAGGCCCTTCCGTTTCCTTGTGGGGAGCTCAGCCTATGGGTACCTTTCACTGTAGGTGACAGGGGTAGCCTCCTGAGTGGTTGGGCTGTGGACCTCTCCCAGCCATCTCAGGTGGGCTTCCCAGGTGATGAGTGCTCATTGGACAATTTCCAGTGATTACCCTTTATTATACTCCCCGAGGTTAGGGGTGCAAAAAATTATGCAGTGCCACTGATTTTTCCATGTGCCCTTTCCCCATGGCTTTAGTATCAGCCTTCCTGTTCCATACCTGTGCTTTCCTACAGTTCAATCAACACCACTCTTCTCAGGAAGCATTATCCTGGGGTTCCTGGGATTCCACTCTATGGTACACTCAAGTCCTTCTCTGTGTCAGGTCTGTCCAGTCCTGGTGTGTACCCTGGTCACCTTGTTGCTCCATGCCAGAGCTGGTTTCTTAATTTATCTGTCTTGGTCTTTTTTTTTTTCCACGTTGCTCCCTCCTGTGCTCTCTGCTCAGAAGTGCCTTATGTCTCCATTCCAGGATTGCTGTGATGAGCCAGGCTGCTGAATTGGGTAGTACGATCTGTCAAACTCTACTTAACCACTGTGTGTATTCTACCTTCCTCTTGATTCTGTTTTCCTTTTGGTTCTCCAACTCTTCATTTTGCTGTATGGGGTTCTAAGATCTTCAGTTAAATCACTTCTTGGTTGTCTCTTTCTGACATTGCTGCTGAATGATGTGAATGTATGACCAGTTATGCCACCGTCTTGCCTCCTGTCCCCTCTTGTCAGTACTTTTTAATGAAAATTGTACTTTCTGCCTTCCAGTGCATAGAGGGAGCAGGAGAAAAAAGCAACCTATAGTAGAATGTATTGGGATAATTGCTTCTAGGCCAATGCACCATCACCACCAGTCAGTACTGTTTTTGAAATTCACCCCATCACTACTGCTTATCACCATGGACCCTTTCTTTGCTGCAGCCAAAGACACGTTTTGGGGTCCTCTGCTCTGAACATCTGGAACATACTGCTTGTCACCACCTATTGTAATCCTACCTTCCTCCAAATTCCCTTGATGCTTCCTCTTCTCTCAGGCCTTCCCTTCTCCTACATACCTGCTGCCACTCCACTCCCATATTCCTTCTGTTATAATCAGTTTTGTGTCTGTCTTCCTATAAGACTGTCATTTTGAAAAGGAGGGAATTCTCTCCTAGTTTCCTTGGCATCTTCCAGCATGGGGTACCAAGACTTGTCTCAGGCAAGTTGCTCAATCAGCATTACTTGAGCTCGACTAAAAGAAAAGAGAAATTCCCTCTGCAGCCCTCTTCATCTTTGCCTAGGACACACTGTAATTCATGAGACCAAATGGCAGCTGAGACTCTTAGAAGAAAAATGAGTGAATGAATTGGAAATCAAGTAGGTAAACAAATTGTGCCAAATTGCATGGATTCAATAAGCTAAGCTTGCAACAAACTTACTTGAGATAATTACTAATTTATACCTGGATGCCACAGTATTAGAGCTGCATAATGTGACAGGCAAAGTACTTATTTGCATTGGAGATTGTTCTATGGATTTTTGTATTGTATTTGATTATAAGCTAGTACATAATGTGAAGATATTACCAAACACTGTCATTGTTCAACATCCCTTTCCAATTTCTCATTCCTCCAACCACATTGTGGGAAGAAGGAAATTAACCATAAAAAACTCACAAGTAGAGAGCATTTTTAGGGCAATGAAACTTTTTAATATGATACTGTAATTGTTGACACATGACATTAAGCATTTGGCAACACCTATAGGACTGTACAGCACAAAGAACTCCAATGTAAACTATGGATTTAAGTAATTAATAATAATGTATCATATTGGTTCCTCAGTTGTAACAAATGTACCACACCAGTGCAAGGTGTTAATAATAGGAGAAACTATGTGCAGGGGAGATATGTAACTTTCTGCACATTTTTTCTGTAAATCTAAAACTACTAAAAAAAAAATTGTCTCTTAAAAAAAAAAACAAACCCACCAACCAAAATGTTACAGTCTATTTCACAGTTCCATGTGACTAGGTATAAAAAACTCACAGTTTTTCCTCTGAACACATAACCAGGGAAGAAGAATCCAAAAGCTAGACACACAGGTACCACTATGTTATATTGCTGGACTCCCAGAACTTTAGTTTTCGTTCTTGGCTATGAAATGGGGTTCTCACTTTCCCTCTGTTTAAGGTTACAGTTCTTTAAACAAACATGCCAGTGTAAACTAAACCAGCAAGAGTCACCTTACTCAATTTCTAAAAGCAGTAAGACTTCCCACTTACCTGTCACCCAGGTGAATGGTAATAACAGTGCTTATCTATTAGATTCTCTGCTGTTGTGGTAACATTCCGTGGAGTCGGACCCGACTCATATATCACTACTACGGAAGTAGATTGCCCAACCTTCCTTCCAGGGAGTGGCTGGTGGGTTTGAACCGCCTACCTTCTGGTTAGCAGTCAATTATCCCATGATGGATAAAGTAAACTTGTTGAAGCCATTGGCAGTAGACATAATAGATGATTTTGTTGCTCAAGAGAGACATCAGTGATTGCGTGATGTCATTCAGACCCCATTATGTGTTTCTGAGCCTCAGTAGGCATTAATTCTTTTAATTCCTCTGATGGGGCAATAATAATAATACCAGTACAATACAGGAGTTGCCGAGGAGTTGACTCCAACTCATGGTGAACTATTTATGTCAGAGTAGAACTGTGCTATATAGTTTTTTTTTGTTTTTGTTTTTTTGGTGTGTGTGTGTGTTGAGAATATATACAACAATATATAAGAATTCACCAGTTTCTACATGTACAATTTAGTGACATTGATTACATACTTTGAGTCATGCAACCATTCTCACCCTCCTTTTCTGAGTTGTTCTCCATTAACATAAACTCATTGCCCTCTTAGGTCCCTATCTAAACTTTCAAGTTGCTGTTGTCAATTTGATCCCATTTAGATAATTCTTAAAAGACCATGATGCTAAAGACAGACATTTTTTATTAGTTAAGCTAAACTGTTGTTTGGTTTTAAGAAGACTTTAGGGCATATTTTTGGTTTAAGGTTTAAAGATGACCTAAGGGCCATTGTTTTAGGGGTTAATCCAGCCTCCATGGCTCAAGAAAGTATACCATCCATGAAAACTTGAAATTTTGTTCTGCATTTCCTCCTTTTGATTAGGATTCTTCCATAGAATATTTGATCAAAATGTTCAGTAATAGATTAGGTACATACACTCCTTGGAGAGATCAATCATGGGAGAATAGAAGGGCTATGTATGCACAGGGAGACAGCTCAGGGGGCAGGAGTGCATGCATGGAAAGGACATAGGGAAGAGGTTAACTATGGGGAGGAAGTGGGGAGCTGTTGCACTGTGGGAAATTGCAGTCAATGTCATGAGACAAAAGTGTATGTGAGCTGCTATATGGAAAGTGAATTTGCTCTGTAAACTCATCCAAATCACAATACAAGTTTTTTTTTTTAAAGTTCAATAATAGTAGCTGGGCAACATCTAGTTCTTCTGGTGTCATGGAAAAGTAGGTAGTTTTTTGGAGGCAATTATCAACACATTCCATATCTTCCTATTATTCCTGACTCACTTTCTTCATCTTGCTCTGGATGAAAAGAGACCAGTAGTTATGCCTTGGTTGGCAGCTTGCAAGCTTTTGAGACCGCAGGTACTTAACAACTAACTAGGAGGTAGAGCAGAAGCACTAAACTTGTTATTAGCCCAATTAACAGAAATACATGAAACCATGACCCTAAACCTTTAAACGAAAGAATCAAATCCCTTGAGGTTTTGAGTTGTACATAAGCAACCACAGCAGCTACACTTTTGTTGTTGTTGTTGTTATTGTAAATATATCACACAACTTTTGCCAATTCAACGTTTTACAAGTGTACAACTTATTGACAGCAATTACAGTAATTGGTTGTGCAACCCTACCCTTAATAAATGTGATTTTTCCATCACTGTAAAACCCCCTTTTCCCCCTCTCTCTTGCCACTGGTAACCACTAATAAACCTTCGTCTCTATATATTTGCCTTTTATCATCTTTTTATATAAGTGAGATCATACAATATTTGTCCTTTTGTGATTGACTTACCTCAGCATTTCTTCAAGCTCTATTAATATTGTACCATTTGTCAAGACTTCATTTATCCTATTGGCTAAGCAGTATTCCACTGTATGTGTATACCATATTTTGTTTATCCATTCATCTGTTGATGGGCATTCTGGTGTTTCCATCTTTTGGCTTCTGTGAATAGTGCTGCCGTGAACATTGGTGTACATATCTCAGTTTTCAAGGAGAATTGCTGGGCCATATAGTAGTGCTCATTTTAGTTTTTTTAGGAAGTACCACACTGTTTTCCACCATGGCTCTATCATTTTGCATTCCCAGAAGCAATGGGTAAGGGTTACAGTTTTCCCATATCTTTGCCATATTTGTTATTTATTTTTTTTTTTTTCAAATCTTAGCCACCCTAGTAGAAATGAAATGGTGTCTTATTGATGTATTCATTTGCATATCTCTGATGACTAATGGAGCATCGTCTCATGTGTTTGGCGGGCATTTGAATGTCCTCTTTGGTGAAATGTTACTAAATTTCTTTGTCCATTTTATGATTGGGTTGTCTTCTTTTCTTCTTCTTCTTCGTCTTCATCTTCTTCGTCTTCGTCGTCTTCGTCATCGTCTTCGTCATCTTCTTCATTGTCGTCATCTTCGTTGTCTTCTTCTTCGTCGTTGTCTTCTCTTCTCCTCCCCCCCTCCTCTTTGTCACAGTAAAGTCTTTTGATGAAAAAAAGTTTAATTTTTATGAAGTCCCATTATCTTTTGCTGTTTTTCCTTTTGTTATTATATTAGATAATTCATTGTTAAAATCTAGGCCTGACAATGTTGCCCCTTATTTTCTTCTAAAACTTTGTGGTTTTTAGTTTGAGTATTTAGGTTTGTAATCCATTTTGAATTTTTTTGTGTGGTATGAGGCAAGGATTCTGTTTCATTTTCCTGTATGTGGAAATCCACGTTTTCCAGCACCATTTATTACAGTGACTCTTCTTTCCCCATTGAATAAATGGACTTAGCAACCTTATAAAAAATCAGTTGACCACAGATGTGTGAGTTTCTTTATGGACTCTCAATTCTATTCCATTGGTTTATGTGTCTGTTTTTATACCAGTACCATTCTGTTTTGATTACTGTAGCTATATAGTATGTTTTAAAATCAGGAGGTGTGAGTCCTCCTACTTTGCTCTTCTCTTTCAAAATTGCTTTAGCTATTCAGGGCTTCTTACCCTTCCAAATAAAGTTGAGGGTTGGTTTTTCCATTTCTGTAAAGAAAGCTTGAATTCTGATTGGGATTGCATTGAATCTATAGATCACTTTGGGTAGTAATGACATCTTACCAATATTAAGTCTTCTAATCCATGAACATGGAACATCTTTCCATTTATTAATGTCTTCTTTAATCTCTTGCAGCAGTGTTTCATAAATTTCATTGCATAAGTAAGTCTTTTCACGTCCCTGGTTAAATTTTTATTCACTTGGATGGTATTGTAAATGGAATTGTTTCCCTAATTTACATTTCATATTTCTCATTGCTGGTGTATATAAACACAACTAATTTTTGTTTGCTGACTTTGTATCCTATAACTTTGCTAAATTCCCCTATTAGCTCTAGAAGTTTTCTCATGGACACTGGAATTTTCTGTATATAGGATCAGGTCATCTGCAAATAGAGATAATTTTACATCTACTTTTCCATCTGGATACCTTTTATTTCTTTTTCTTGTCTTATTGCTCTGGCTAGGACTTCTAATACAATAGTCAATAGATGTGGTGAGAACAGGCATGCTTATTCTGTTCCTGATTTCAAGGAGAAAACTCACAGTCTGTCTCTGAAATATAATGTTGGCTGGTGGGTTTTCATATAAGCCCTAACTCATATTGAGGAATTTTCCTTCTATTCCATTTTCTTTAGCATTTTCACCAAGAAAGGGTGTTGGGTTTTATCAAATGCTTTTTGTTTGCATCCAAAGAGATGATCATGTGGTTCTTTTCCTTTTTACTATTGATGTGATGTATTATGCTGACTGATTTTCTGTTGTTGAACCATCCCTGCATTCCTGGAATAAATCTCACTTAGTCATAGTATATGACTCTTTTACTATGGTGTTGAATTCTGTTGGTGTCTACTTTTGGAAGAGTTTAAATAGCATTGCTATAATTTTTTCTCTAACTATTTGGTAGAATACCTCAGTGAAGCCATCCAGTCCAGGACTTTTTTTTTTTTTTTTTTGGTGGGGTTGGGGG
>NW_006921786.1:3763125-3773394 GCF_000298275.1 Orycteropus afer afer | reverse complement strand
AATTCTGTTGGTGTCTACTTTTGGAAGAGTTTAAATATCTTTTCTATTATTTTTTCTCTAACTATTTGGTTGAATTCCTCAGTTTATTTATTTATTCCAGTACTTTTTTTTTTTTTTTTTTGGTGGGGTTGGGGGAGGTTTTTGATCATAAATTTACTTGTTATGGGTCTGTTGAAACTTTATATTTTCTCTTCAGTCAGTTTGGGTAAGTTATGTGCTTCTAAGATTTTGTGTATTTCATCTAAGGTATCCCGTTTGTTGCTATACAGTTTCTCATAATATTCTATCATGATTCTCTCTATTTCTATCTGGTCAGTTGTAATGTTCCCTCTTTCATTTCTTACTTTGGTTATCTGTATCTTTTCTCTCTTTTTCTTTGTCAGTAAAGCTAAAGGTTTGCCAATTTTATTGATTATTTAAAACTTTTTAATTGTAACTTGGGTGAAATATTACAAAGCAGAGTCATTTTATATTCAGCAGTTCACACACAAATTTTGTTTTGTGATACTGGTTACATTCCCTGCAGTGTAAAATCTCACCTACCACGTCCTCCCTGAGGTTACCCTTTCCCTGTGTCTTTCTTGCCTATGTATTCCTGCCTCCCTACATTTCTCCCTGTGCAAATGCTGCCCTTCTGATCTCCCATGGCTGATTGTTCTAAGGAGTGCATGTCCTTGGTGCAGGTGTTCAACTCATAGGCCTGTCTATTGTTTGACTGACAGTTAAGCCATGGGAGTGAGATCAATTCTAGACCCGAAGGGTGACTTGGGGCCATTATCTCGGGAGTTTCACGAATCTCTATCAGACCAGTAAGTCTGTTTCTTTCTTTCTTTTTTTTTTTAAATGATTTTGAGTTTTATTCTACATTTTTCTCCCACTCCATACATACTCTCCAATTTTGATCCCTTTCCAAGTGGTTGGCATTGGTAGCCAGGCACCATCTAGTAATTCTGGTCCTTGGATCATGTAGGTTGAGGTCCTCATGGTCTGTTAGTCCTTTGGACTAACTGTTTCCATGCATCTTTGATTTTCTTCATTCTTCTTTGCCCCAGACGAGGACAGAATAATAGTTGCTGCTTAGATAACTGCTTGCAAGCTTTTAAGCCTTCAGTCACTACTCACCGAAGTAAGATGTGGAACAATATTTTTGTAAACTATGTTGTACCAGTTGAGCTTGATGTCCCCCATGATCATAGTCCCCAGCCTACAGGCCCAGTGACCCACTCCCTCAATGTAATTATTTGTAGCTAAGAAATTATCCTAACTTTGCCTCCTGTTATGTTCAAACTGCAAATGGACATTTGTATAGCACATACAAATACATATGTAGGAATATTGTCTGCCAAACCTCTGTATGGTTGTGGGTATATTCCCATTTGCCTATCCAAATGTGTCCATTTTATTGATCTTTTTGAAGAACTGACTTCTACTTTTATTGATTCCTTCTAGTGTTTTTCTGTTTTCAGTTTTATTTATTTATGCTCTGATGTTTGTTATTTTCTTTCATACCATACATTTTGCATGTTGTGCTTTCATTTGCATTTGAGTCTAAGAAGGTTGTGATTTCTCCCTTGAGCCATTGGTAGTTTAATAGTGTGTTGTTTAATTTTCACATTTGTGTTTGTTTTCAGTTATTGATTTATAGTTTCACTCTGTTGTAATCAGAGAAAATATTTTATATGATTTCAGTATTTTTAAATTTATCAAGACTTGCTTTGTGACCTAACGTGATCTTTCCTGCAGAAAGATCCATGCTCATTGGAGTTGAATGTATATTGTGCTGTTATTGCGTGACAATATATGTCTGTTAAGTCTAGTTGGCTTATAGTGTCTTTCTGGTCCTGTTTCCTTGTTGATCAGCTTTCTAGATGTTCTGTCCAAAATTGAAAGTGGTGTATTAAAGTCTCCAACTACTATTGTAGTGCTATCTATTTCTCCTTTCAGTTCTATCAGGGTTTGGTTTATATATTTAGATGCTCTGATGTTGGGTGCATATATATTTATGATTGGTAATTATTATTGATTGGCTGTTTTACCACTATTTAATGTCCATCTAAGGAGCTCTGGTGGCACAGTGCCTAAGGCATTTGACTGATAACCAGAAGGTTGGCAGTTCAAACCCACCAGCCAATCTGTAGAAGAAAGATCGGGTAATCTACTTCTGTAAAGACTTACTGACTCAGAAACCCAATGGGGGTCACTATGAGTTGGAATCAACTCAATGGCAGTGAGTTTGGTATTTGTAATGTCCAACCTTATCTCTCCTAACAGATTTTGTCTTAAAGTCTACTTCTTCTGATATTAAGATTGCCACCCCAGCTTTCTTTTGGTTATTATTTGCGTGGATTATTTTTTCCGTCCTTTCACTTGCAACTTTTTTCTTTGTTTTTTTCTTCTCTGCCTTTTCGTTGGGGCTATTTAGTACAGTTATATTCACTGTAATTACTGATAAAAAGTGGCTTACTTTGGCCATATTGTTATTTATTTTTTTGTGTTTCTTAAGTTTTCTTTGTCTTTGTCCTTGTCCTTTACTAATGCTTCCTTTTGTGTTTTTGCTGATTTATTGTAGTGAGCCACTTTGGTTTCTCTTCTCCTTTCTTTTTGTGTATGTTCTTTAGATATTTTCTTAGTGGTCACCATGAATATTACACTTAACACCTTGTATTTATAACATTGTAGGGTAAGTTAACGACAGTAACATACAAGAAATTCTATATTTGTACCATTCTTCTCACCCTTTTGTTGTTGTTGTTGTCACTAATTATGTCTTTGTATTTCATGTGTCTTACAAAATAATTTTATCCTTGATTTTTATATATTTGTTATTGACAAAACATGAAGGACAAAAAAAGTTACAATTATCAAACATGAATACATTACTAGCTCTTACACTTGGCCATGAATTTCCCTTTATTAGGTATCTTTCTTTTTATATCTAGCTTTGAATTACTTTCTAGTATCTTTTCCTTTCCATCTACGGGACTCCCATTGGTATGTTTTGCAGAGCTGGTCTGGTGTATATGAACTCTCTCAGCTTCTGTTTGTCTGGGAATGTTTTAATTTCATCTTCATTTTTGATAAATAATTTTTCTGGGTATAGAATATTCTTCATTCACAGTTTTTTTTTTTTTTTTTTTCTTTCAGCACTTTAAATATTATCATTCCATTGCCTCCAGTGTTTCTGAGGAGAAATTGACAATCTTATTGGGGATACTTTGTATGTGACTGTTTACTTCTTTTTCACTAGTTTCAGGATTCTCTCATTATCTTTACTTTTTGAGAGTCTAACTATGATGTAAGGACCTCTGGTGGTGCAGCAGTTAAAGCATTTGGCTGCTAACCAGAAGGCTGGCAGTTTGAACCCACCAGCTGCCGTGAGAGAAAGATGAGACAGTCTGCTTCTGTGAAGATCTATAGCCTTGGAAACTTTATGGGGCAGTTTTACTATATCCTACAAGGTTGCTATGAATCAGAATTGATTCAAAGGCAATGCGTTTGGGTTTGGTTGGAATCATGATGTGTCTTGGTATAGAGCTCTTTACATCAAATTTACCCTGCTTGGGGTTCTTTGAGCTACTTGTATTTGTAGATTAGTGTCTTTTGTTAGGGTAAAATTTCTGTCTTTATTTTTTCAAATATTCTTTCTTTCTCATCTCCTTCTGGAATTATCATGATACATATGTTCTTATTCCTGTTCCATAATTCCATTAAACTGCTCAGGTTTCTTGAGCCTCCATTCTTGCTCTTCAGCCTCTGTAATTTTGATGATCTTACACTCTAATTTGCTGATTCTTTCTTTTGCCAGATTAAATCTGTTAGTAAGTCCTTCTATTATGTTTCTCATTTCAGTTATTGTCTCTTTTTGTTGCAGTACCTCTTTTTTTAGGTCCTCATTTTGTTCTTGTATTGTTTTCCTTATTTCTTTTAGTTATTTGCCTATGCTTTTCCTTAGTTCTTTAATTTTGTTTAATGTTTTTAATTATATTCTTCCATTATTCCCATTATTTTATCATTCCCTAGATGCACTTTTATTCCTTTTGTGATGTTCATTTAGATGGGCTATTGTTTCTCTGTTGTTTGTGTGTCTCATGATTTTTTGTTGGGACACTGGAATTTTCTAGGGTGTTAAATTTCTTAGTTTTCCCCAGTACTTGGTGTTTTTCTCCACACAACTTTATGCAAAAAATTATTTGATGGGCAGAGCGTTTGGCCTTTGCTTACCATTTTCTCTCCTCTGCGATAGCTTCTTTTCCCTCTCTGTTTTAATTAGGATTTGAAAGTTTCAGATCTTGGTTTTCAATTTTCAGTGTCTCCCAAACACACCAGATAATATGCTGTGGTCAATCTATCCTCTATCCAGCACCACTACACAGGTGAGGTTGTTGTTATGTGCTGTTGAGTCGGCCCCGACTCATAGCGACCCCTCCTTGGGTTTCCCAGGCGGTATCACTACAGAAGTAGATTGCCCAATCTTCCTTCCAAGGAGTGGCTGGTGGGTTTGAACCATTAGTTTTCTGGTTAGCAGTCAAGTGCCATAGGCACTACTCTACCAGAGCTCCTAACAGATGAGGTATCATATAGTAATGAATCTGTCCATCTCTGGTTATTACTCTCTTCTCTCTTTCTGCATCCATATTTGTAGTTAGAAAACCCATGCCCAGTGAGACCCCTTTAAGGTTGGTGTTGCCCTCTAGTTTTGCCTGGAGCTTCCTTCCCTGCTGTGTGTGGGCTACCTATATCTGATCTGCATTCTAAGGAAACACAGGCAGACTTCCTCTGTTTCAGGAGGGAGGAGGGGCTAGCACCTCCCAGAAGAACTCAGACAGATCTGTCTTGTTGGTTTCAGAGACCCAGAGGCTCTGTGATGGCTGGTGGGGAAAAGGAAAATCTCCACTTAGATGACCCTCCTCCTAGCCTCCACTGTAGGCTGCTTTCTATAGGAGTTTGTATCAGTCTAGCAGCTGATGATAACCGAGTGGGGGAAGGCTTATCAGCTCTGAATGAACTTATATGGAGGTCTGCCTAGTTACTATCAGAGCCTGTCCCATAGTATGTTGGCTGTAGGTGTAACCTCCACTCAAGATGCCTGCTTCCTAGTACACAGTAGCCTAAGTCAGCAGTCTTCAGAGCTGACCAGAAGGAGGAACTGGCAGACCTAAAATGACCACCAGAGAAGTATGTCCTATTGATTTCAGAGGCCTGAGCTATGGATTGCTCAGGGAGGCTGGTAGATTGCTAACTATGGGACCACACTTTACTTCAGAGGCCTTCTGTGGCAGTTTGCAACAGCCTGGCAACCCATAGTTAGCAAGTGTGGAGGAGGTGTCATGGAGGTCTGCTTTGTTGCTATCAGAGCCCTCCTAGCAGACTGTTGCCTATGAGTGTAGCCTTCACTCTAGATGCCTGCTTCTCAGCACACAGCAACTTCAGTCAGCAGTCCTCAGCACTGATCAGAAGTGGGGACAAACAGACTCAAACTGCTGATCCTCAGGAGGTCTATCCTGTTGGCTTCAGAGGTCTATGAGCTATGGATTGCACAGGGAAGCAGGTAGAGTGTTGACTAAAAGAGCAAAAGAGCATATTCCTTTTAGGGGTCTTCTATAGCAATTCACAGTTGGCTTGCTGCTGACAGTGTCTTGGTGGGGGAGGTGCTGACACACTCCAAAAGGACCCCCAGGGAAGTCTACCTTGTTTTACAGCAGAAGGTTGGGGTTACGTCTCTTTGTACAGACAGGGATGTGGTGGTTAGGGAACCAGGCTTTTTCTGGGTGTTTAATTCCCCAGTTTACAGTGGCCGAGGGCTCATGTGACTGCAGAGAGGGGTAGGGATATCAAGAGAAACATTTTTCCTATAATATGCAGCTTGTTGATCTATTGACTTTTGGTTGTTTGCAGTTGCTTCCTGCTTTCCTCTGTTGTATTTGTAAGGAGGGTCAGATCAATGGTTGCTTATGCCACCAGCTTCCCAGAATCCCTCTGTAGAGTTTTCGTGCCTGATTTTTCAGAAGTAGATTGTCAGACCCTTCTTCCAAGGCACCTACCTAGATGTGGACTCAAACTTTCATTCTTCTGTTAGTAGCCAAATGCGTTAACTATTTGCATCACTCAAGCACTCCAATAATAGTAATAATATCCACTAATACTTTTAGGTGTTCACCATGTAGGCTTTGCCCTAAAAATTCTATGTAAATCAATTTGTGTCATCCTTACAAAAAAACTTATGAAGTAGAACTATATCATCTTCATTTTATAGGTGAAGAAACTGTGACAGAGTGAGATTTAAGTAAATTTTGGATCACAGGGTGAGGAAGTGGTAGAGCTAGAACCTGTACTTTTAACTAGCACACACCTCTACTTCCCACAAAAGCAATGCCATCTATGTCTTTAGAAGACACCAGGTTGTTAAAACATCTCTCTTGCTTGGCACTCAGAGTACAGTCTATTAGGACATCTGAAATCCTCAGACCAACCTTTTCAGGAAGTCTTGGCCCATCACATCAGTCCTCCTCATTCACCACAGCTTCAGGCTTCTAACGTCCTATCGCTTAGGCTCCTTCCAGTCCAGCCAGGTTTGGTTTCTAGGGGATGTTATCTCCTTGGGCACTGAAATTGCTGTAGGACAATCCAACTCCCAGGTCATCCTATCTCCTTAAGGAGGTCAGCTGGGTCCTCTGGCAATGCCCCTCCCTCCCAAGACCTCACCTACCTTTAAGCCCAGATCTAGCTCCCTGAGGGAGCGCTGGATCTCTCTGGTGAGGATGTTCATCCGTTCACACTCCTGGAAGGCCACCACGATGTAGGGGGTACGCTCCTCCACTTTGGCCATCAACTCTGGGATGTTAAACTCGTCTGTCACTCTCTCCAATATTTCTTCCAGGAGGGTCTTGACCTGCCACCAGCAGGAAACACAGGGCTAAGAAGAGGTTCTAATTCTCAAGAAAACTACACTCCCTTGCAGTATGGCACTAGAGATACCAATACCCATTACCTGCTATCCCTTTATCCATATCTCCTATCCATCCTCCTGCCTGATTACTGAGGCCAGATGGGTCAGGGGCTGAGGACTGACCATAGGATGGCCTCCCTGTAGGCTGGGAAGTTCCGTGGGACTTGTTTGACCAGCTTGAAAAGATAAATACAGATGCATCTCCTGGAATTGGGAGTTAAAAACCTTGGACTCACCCAGTTAGCTATGGGAATCAAACTCTAAAGGTATAAGATAGACCTGGGCCTGGAATGACCACTTTGGACCACATGAAGCTGAAATAATGAGCAGCAGTGATGAATAAATATAGTCAAGTCTAAGTTTCCATGAGACTGTATACTGTGATTTCTATCCTTGGATGCTGGAAGAGGCATCCCTGCATCCCTATCTGTCATGAAGCATCCTTCCAACCTTGTCCCAAAAGGGAAACACACACACACACACACACACACACAGTCAGCTAATTAGACTAGGGAACTAGAACAACCAGTGTCTCTCTACTGGAAAATTAGAATTGAGGCAGAAGATACTGGGTTATTTTGGTGAAAGCATTTGGACGGTGATACTGACATTTTGGAGTAAATGCATAAGTCCTGGAGATCCCCCGCAGAGAAGGAAAAACTAAACAAGTGTCGAACAATAGAAAGATGGAAAGAAGTGGAGAGAGAACACGTGAGCAGGTAAGTGAGAGTGCTAACCCTTTCTGGAGTCATGAGAACTGAGCTCTGGACTCATGTGGTGGACACCTGTTGGTTCTGTCTATGCATCATCTATTTCCCTTTCTATTAACCAGCTCCTTATCTTGTTTTGTGAAAATGTTGTGCAACAACCTGTTCAACAAAATAAATGCTGCCTAGTCCTGCACCGTGCCCATGATCAGATGTGGATTGCACTATTATGATCAATAGGGTTTTCAGGCTTGTTTGCTGAAGTAGATTGCCAGGCTTTCTTCATAATCTGTCTTAGTCTGGAAGCACCACTGAAACCTGTTCATTATCATAGAACAAACAAGCCTCCACTGACAGATGGGTGGTGCTATGCATGAAGTGCATTGGCCAGGAATTGAACCCAGGTCTCCTACATGGAGAGAATTCTACCAGTGAAGCACCCTACAGTTTGCTATCCAAATGGTTGACAGTTCATATCCACCCTAGAAGAAAGGTCTGGTGATCTACTTCTCAAAATCAGTCATTGAAAACCTTACAGAACACACATGGGGTTGCCATGAGTTGGAATTGACTTGACTCAACTGGCAACTGGTTTGTGAAATTATTTCCCCTATACTGTTTTGTGGGAGCTCTGGTAGCGTAGTGCCGAAGGCACTTGACTGCTGACCAGAAGGCTGGCGGTTCAAACCCACCAGCCACTCCTCGGAAGGAAGATGGGGCAATCTACTTCCATAGTGATACTGCCTCAGAAACCCAGGAGGGGTCGCTATGAGTTGGGTCTGACTCGATGGCACATAACAACAACATACTGTTTTGTGGGATAATTAGTCACAATACCTGGCTCTTCTCTTATGTAAGTAAAGCCAATAAGAATATCTTTCCTTGGCATTTTAATATTTGAATCTTAAGCCTAGAACTCAAGGAAAAATAGTGGTTGGAACCATTGACAGGATGGAGGTGCCTGAAAAGGACTATTCACTGTTCTTAGTCTCTGGAACTCTAGAGTCAGTGTGGTCTGTGTCCTTTATTAGGTGATTATTTTGATATAGTGAGCCATTTTTCCCACTTCAGCTAAATTTCTGTCTGTTGCTTATAACCAAAGAACCCTGAATTAATTCAGTTCTGTTGCATAGTGACCTTGTGAATTTAAGAAAGTCACTTAGCTCTCAATTTTCTCATCTCTAAATAAAAGTTTCCAAGGAGCTCTGGTGGCATAGGGCCTAAGGCATTTGACTGCTAACCCAAGAGCATCTTCTCAGACCTGTCCCCTCTTCCCACACTCCTAGTGTTGTGAAGATTAAATCAAAGGAGCTGATGAATGTGGTAACGTCTGTAAGCTAGACAGCTATCTAAATGTAAAAGGATGATTAATATTCACCTTTCCTTATATTGCTAACATATAGTACATTCTCCAGGAAAAGAGCTGATGTTAGAAAAAAGGAAATAAAAACCCATCAATCTGTCACAAATGGGTCTCAGATGCTGTCATAGCAAAAACTGGAATGGAATTTTAATGGTACCTGAAAGTGACTGCTAGAGTAGAAGACAAATCACTGAAATTATGTCATATTTCTGTCTCTGGAGTTGAATTTGAAGAAACAGGCCTTTATCAGTGAGCTGCTATTTGGTCATTATTCACAAAGGGATGAAAATATAGTCTGGAGGCATTGTTCCAAATGCATCAAATGTGAGCAGAGCTCTGATGTCACCATCTCTGTTCAGGCCCCAGGAAGGAGAGAACTGTTAAGGAAGGGAGCAGGTCCACAGACATACACAGCACCCTTTTTGGCTGAAGGAACCACAAAAGCCCCTTCATGTGGGAAAGTAGGTTCCAAAGAATGCTATCCATTTTATTTCCATAAGTAAACACCTCTATTTTTTGTTTTACCTTATTGGAGAAGTAGTAAATGATTACCATATATATATAAAAGTCTAAACATTACAGATACATGTTGTATTAGAAGCAAAATAATCCCTCATCTTGCCTCTTTTCCCCAGAGAGAGAAAAAGAAGAATCAAAATAGTAAAACTTGATTTTTGGGGGTTTATATTCCTACAGATGTTCATCAATATACACAACTCTATCCATCATCCAGTCTTCTGTCTATCCATCCATCCACCCACCCACCCATTCATCCAGTTTCCTTTCTTTGTTTTCCCTTTCTCCTTTCCTTCATTTCTCCCTCCCTTACTTCTCTTTCCTCCATTCCTTCCTTTCCCTTCCTTTCTTTTCTTTTGTTCTCCCGTCTTTCCCTCTTTCATCACTCATGGGATCATACTACCCACAGATTTTCCCAACTTGTTTTTTTTTTTCTAATTTTTTAAAAAGTAAATCTTACGCACATTTCCTTGTTAGTACATTTGGATTTGCCCTATCATCTTAAACATACTCAATAGTCACATATTGATAGATATTTGGTCTGTTTACCTTTTCTTACTACTATAAACAGTCCTGCAAAAAATATATATATAGGAGGCGGGGCAAGATGGCGGACTAGGCAGAAGGATAGCACAGACCCTCTTCAACTAAGAAAAGGGAAACCAATTAACACAGACACAGAAGATAATCTTGGACCCCTGAGCCTTGAAGGAAAGGATGCAGATTTGGACTAAACC